>NC_091325.1:15432336-15512336 GCF_038502225.1 Cherax quadricarinatus
GAGCTTTTTCTTACATGAGGATTAAGAGAAACATTTAATTATATTCAAATTAACATTAAAAGTCTTACGAGTGTTAAATTTATATAATCTCTCAAACAAGGAACACTGTTTGTAGCAGCAGAGGCTCATCGACACCATGCCCAGCCGTTCTAGGGCAGGATAGGTGCCTGAGCCCGAGCTTGCAGCTCACAAGACCGTCATTCCCATTAGCCCCCTTGGGGCGGGGATGGCAGACCAGAGAGGCATAGCTTCTCCCTACGAGCCCCGTGAGGGCGGGGGATGTGGCTAGGCCTGGGGACAGTTGGTCCCAAAGATGAGGGGGAACTTGTGCCTCTTCCCATGGAAGACTTAGGTCTCAGACACTCCCTAGACAGAGAGCCAAGGCCGTGCCACCATTTGGAAAAGGCCCGGGCCGGGAGAACACCGGCGAATCAACCAGAAAAAGAAGAAGCAGAGGCTGAGATAAATGACCCCTTACACTGATAATGGATTCTGCAATATCCAAAGCCTAGGGTAAAAAAAAAATGGAATATACGAGCTGTTTTAACGAGGTTTTTGTATAACGCTGAATCCTACATGCGGTTTTTTTTAAAGTCGAATTGTTTTTATATTTTATTACTTTATGTTCCTGTAATTATTATTCATATAAGTTTAAGAATCTGGTAACTGTGTGCAGTCTCCTGTATAGAGAAACAAGTCTCGCAAATTAACCAGCAAATATATAGCCATTATAAGAAAGACGGTTGTAGTTATATATAACCTTAATATTAAAAAGTGGCGGGTCACCATGACCCGCCACTGGAAAGATTAAAATTCGTCAGGAAACACTTGTCCAGTTTCCTGACGAATCTTAACCTAACCGATTAAGTTGCATTTATTTCCCTTCCGTTTCACTTTTGTAAATTATGATTGAATATCTTCTCACGTAAAGAAATTTTGTTATTAAAATCAATTATAATGAATAAGTATAGTAGTACAAACACTTATATAGATGTGAAGCTTGGGTGGTAAATGCAGCAGCGAGGAGACGGTTGGAGGCAGTGGAGATGTCCTGTCTAAGGGCAATGTGTGGTGTAAATATTATGCAGAAAATTCGGATTGTGGAAATTAGGAAAAGGTGTGGAGTTAATAAAAGTATTAGTCAGAGGGCAGAAGAGGGATTGTTGAGGTGGTTTGGTCATTTAGAGAGAATGGATCAAAGTAGAATGACATGGAAAGCATATAAATCTATAGGGGAAGGAAGGAGGGGTAGGGGTCGTCCTCGAAAGGGTTGGAGAGAGGGGGTAAAGAAGGTTTTGTGGGTGAGGGGCTTGGACTTCCAGGAAGCGTGCGTGAGCGTGTTAGATAGGAGTGAATGGAGACGAATGGTACTTGGGACCTGACGATCTGTTGGAGTGTAAGCAGAGTAATATTTAGTGAAGGGATTTAGGGAAACTGGTTATTTTCATATAGTCGGACTTGAGTCCTGGAAATGGGAAGTACAATGCCTGCACTTTAAAGGAGGGGTTTGGGATATTGGCAGTTTGGAGGGATATGTTGTGTATCTTTATACGTATATGCTTCTAAACTGTTGTGTTCTGAGCACCTCTGCAAAAACAGTGATTATGTGTGAGTGTGGTGAAAGTGTTGAATGATGATGAAAGCATTTTCTTTTTGGGGATTTTCTTTCATTTTTGGGTCACCCTGCCTCGGTGGGAGACGGCCGACTTGTTAAAAAAAAAAAAAAAAAAAAAAAGAGGCCTAACCATTACATGTTATATAAAATTTTGTGTGATATATTATTTTATTACTTGGTTATTTTAAAACCTTAAATTCTTGTTAAAATATTTTAGTGTTGTGCAATTTTGCATAATGCAGTTAAATGTAACTGTAAGAATTCTTTAATAAGGAGGATAAATTACATTATATTTAGCTTGGTTAGGTTTGGTTGCTGATCTTATTACGGAATAAAACATTAAACTAGAATATCAAATGTGTGAATTACTTCAGTAAACTGCTCTCATAAGAGCTTTCTAACCCAAGTTAATAGATAATGACCCAGTAACTGGAGCGTTGGTCACATGACCGTGACCTGCTGGCTCGGTCACTTAATGTGTGTTTAGTAGAAAGCAAATATAATGATTAATATTCAATTAGTTGAAAGTTAATTAACTATGACTTAGCCTCCTTTTGATATTATAATTACTTTTCATGTTTTTGGAAAATTATTAAATGAAGAAAAGTAAATGATTATCTTACGAATTTACTGAAAATACTTAATGTTTGTTGAATATTAGTAATAAGTAGAATCAAAATACAATTGACATAATGAGTACGTGGGTGAGTGTATATCTCTTTATGTTCTTGTGATTAAAGAATCCATGAATAGCGTTGTACAGGTGAAATGCAGTCTTAATGACCCTCATGTAATCCATAGGTTTAAATCGAATACACCAACTAACCATTTCAGGTAATTATTGATATACATTTTTTTGTATATTCAGTTATTGATGGCATGTTTATGTAGGGTAACAGGAAAATATCGCTGTTGAGAGTGACTTTTGTAATTTGTATATATTAGTTAATAATTCTTGTCTTTTTTCACTGAAAGTAATTCATAATGTTACGATTTAATGTAAAACATTTAGCTGTTGGTTTATGCTTCTGTGCAGTTGTTTCTGTACATGTTTGATTGTTAATGTATTTGTGTAATGGTATTTATTCTGTTGCAAATAACTGTTAGTGATTGTGTGTTTGTAATTAACTTGGTGAATGTTTCTTTAACTGACAGTGAGAGTTCGTATGTACAGAATTATTTTTATATCTAGTAAGAGCAAGAAACAAATTATTTGTAATTATTTACTGGTGAATGTCTGTTAATTTTTTGTATGATTTTATATTCGTAAATTTTTGTAATAGAGAATATTATTTATAATTCATCTTTATGAAAGCTAATTTGATGAACCTTTTGATGTCAAATATGATAGTAATATTTTCACGTGAATTTATATATATATATATTTTTTAAATTCTCAGAGAAATGCCTCTGCATAAAGGTTGTTCCTAAATATGCTTGTCAATATATTACATATTTCATCGGACTTATGTATTTTTTAACGTTTTTTATACCCAGCTTTTATTAAATAATTAGATATTTTTTAAGGTGACAGAAATTTTCTCAAGGAAAAAATCCCATTTAACAAGTTTTGAGTTAAAACTAAGTTTGATAAATACAATTTATATCTGGATAAATATTACAGTAATGCATCCTAGGAAGTTGCTTCGTGGTGATGAGAAAACTGCCATCACATCTTACAATTAATTTTTCACTTTGTGGACCGGTAAGCCAGCTGAAGGCCTCGGTCAGATGACCACCTCATTGTGTGGAATGTATAACCTACGTCAGGAAAAAGTTTCCTGTTTCTCCTGGTAAACAAAATACCTCCATGGTTATACAATAAAATCTCATCTTAATTTAAAGTTCTGTATTAAATAACTGGAAATCGGAATATAAGGGGCGAGATGTCAAGCCTTAGAGGACTAATATATACGAAGCGATTATCAGGCGAAATGTAGTTTATGATTTCAAATTCCTGATCTTGTCAGTAAACTTACTTGTTAATGTGCACTATGAATAACAAGGGACCCAGAATTGTCCCCTGTGGAATGGCACTTGAAATCAGTCAGCATTTTAATATGTCCCTATTTAACAGAAGAGTAGAGGAACAATGCAGTAGGCCTACTCTCCCAGACCAGACACATGTAAAGGAATAACTTGTATAATTAGCAATACAATATGAAAAATTATGAGGTATGAAGATATAATGAAATAAAATATATACCTTGTGTAGGTTTGCATCACAGTAGTCACTGGTGTTTAGGCAACCGAGAGTTTTCAGATGATCTGGTCGTACCATCAAGTCCTCTCTGGAGGAAATAAATGTCATTAATACTTATTTTTACATAAAAAAAACTAGTTATTAATTATATTCATAAGAAATCGTGCTCAGTGTTTTTTTTATATATGAAAATGTCTATCATTTAAAGTGTAGTTCATTTCAAATTCTTGTTCTGTCATATCATTCTTATCAAGGTTCAGTGACTTCCTATACTGTCAAACTGTTTCTATACTTCAATAGATGGTTTTTATATAGTTCAACTCTGTTGTACATTACGTTATGTAGCATATATTTCACGTAAATTTATTTAATATCTAAAGTAAACTGCAATGCTTCTCTAAAATATTAACTTCCGTTAAGTGCTCAGAACATTACTGTATAGTCACTAGCACCCAGAGGCCCATCATAGTTCATTGTATCTGCATCAGATGATCTTAAAATACGTGTACTCACCTCACCTATTGGTACTCGCCTATTTGTGGTTGCAGAGGTCGAGTCTCATCTCCTGATCCTGCCTCTTAAACTGGATACTACTGGACCCACTCCTGGTCAGATGGAGAACTGTATAGCACCTGCAGAATGGAGGACTTATAAAAGACACTGAGCTTGGGTTTAGTGACAGGAAATCCTACCTTACTGGAGCTTCACAAAAGGGTGAAAAAGTAAAGTAGAAAAAAGAAAGGTGAGTGCACTAAACATTTTTATAGAACTCACTTGAAATTGTATCACTCCAGATTGGTCCATAAAAAGAAGGGCAGGTAGGAAAATCGGAAAAGGTACTACAATGGATGGCAAAGTACCTAATGATGGTTAGTTAAGGAGGATTTATCAGGATCGGCACACAAACCATATTATACCTATTTTCATTGCTGTATATAGATCTTTCCTCTACTACTTCGATGTCTAGTCCCTTCCGCTTACCTCTGAGAATGCAGAAATACTGGCATCCCTTTGACTCATCTGTTTCTTTAACTCCCAACTATTCCCTTGAGTACCTGTTTTCTGCGTCTCGAGCAGCCTATGCTTATCTACCTTATCAGTTCCTCTGGGTATTTCGTAAGTAGTTATGCCTTCCCTGATTCTTCTATTCTCTAATGTCATCAGGTTTATTTCTTTCAATCTCTCCTTATAGCTTATATTCTTTCCCTCTGGGAGGAGTCTAGCTGAAAACCTCTCCAGATTCTTGCTAGGCTTGATCCGGTGTGAGTTCTATGTGTGCTACATACTCATGATAAGCTTGAGAAATGTCGTATATAGTTGAATGAATGATTTTGTTAAAATTCTTTGATCTGGTATTCGTATGTATGCCACAGAGATTATTGGCCGATGTGCGCCTCTGGTTATTACTAATTTCTATTCTTAACAAGTCCTTTGCAGTTTTTACCGCAAGAATCAGTACTTCTTGACTGGCCTTCTTTGCAGTTCTCTAATATTCATGACATTTTACTTTCTGTGGTTGAATTCCAATAAACATCCTTCAGACCAAAAATGCACTTGCCCAAGTACATGCATGTCGTTCAAGTACACCAAAAACAGTCGAAACTTGTGGAATCCCGTTATTACACTTCTCTGTTCTGATGCCTCATCGTGGGTAATCATTTTCTTTCCTGGCAGGTATTCCATGATCCACTGTAGCTTTGCATTGTTCATATGGTCTCTCCTTGCTGATTCCGCTATGATACCCAACAGTGCTTTGTTGTTGTCATATTTCTGACTTGGTCTACTGTTGTTTAGTGTTGCCGTGTCCATCACTGCAATCACAACCTTGGATTCTTCAGTCTTAAAAGTTCCCACACTAGTCATTAGAGTCCCATTCTGTTTATTATTCTCAACTTCTCAAAACCCTGCTGATTTCTGATGAAGAGTGCTATTCTAACCCCCTCCTCTGCTCTTTCTATTCTTTCTCAGAATTTGATAACTTGTATAGAAAGATACATCATTTTCACCTTCGTGAATTTTGTCTCTAAGTGTTACGATGGCTGTCGTTTCGTCTGCTATTTGCCTATTGACTTCGCCATTCTTGTTACTCCATCTGCATTTGTGTACCGTACATCGTTTTCTTTCTCTTACTGTTTCAGTTCTCGGTGTGCTAGTTATTCATCTCTTGGGGTCTGGGTGTAATTATTATTATTATTATTATTATTATTATTATTATTATTATTATTATTATTATTATTATTATTATTATTATTATTACCATTCATCATATTTTTTTCTCTTCTTGTTCCCATTCCTCCTTCTGTTCATTTCCTTTTCATTCTCTTCTTTTCCCTTCTCCTTATTCTTCCATGTTATCTTTTATCATCTGTTACTTTTATCCTTATAATTTTCAAGTTTTCCTTGCTATTGTTCACTATAATCACCATTATTATTATAATCATCATTATCATCGTTATCAAAATCATTATCACAATCACTATCATGCTTATCATCATCAGAATCATTATCATAATCATCATTATTGTTAATATTTTCAATAGTTTTATAAAAATCACCGACTTTCAATTTCCGTTGATTAGTTATAAAGATTGAGACTTTCATTACAATGTTGACTTTAGTTAAACTCCATCTTTCCTCCTCCAACAGTCACCTTTGTTTTTTAACCTACATCATTCATCCAATCATTCTCTCTCTCTCTCTTTCTCTCTCTCTCTCTCTCTCTCTCTCTCTCTCTCTCTCTCTCTCTCTCTCTCTCTCTCTCTCTCTCTCTCTCTCTCTCTCTTATCTTTCTCCCAACAATTCCATCGTTTTTGAGTTCGTTTTACATTCCTCTTTTACCTCCCCCTTTCCCAGGAAGCTTAATTAAGTTTCCCAACGTTTCCTGGACTTTTTTTTTTGCTGTTATGTTCTTTGTATATGTATTAACTTTTGTTATCTGCTTCGTATATCTTCTGAATTGTACTGCTATATTGCAGTGCATTTATACTTCCATTCACTGTCAGGTATAGGTTCACTTCCAAGATGAGTGTCAGTTTTCATGTCAGTATGACTCACAGGTTGAGTAAATTTATCCAAGAGTGTCTTACAGAGACATAACTCAGCATGAGTGGAACTTTTAAGAGTGGTAGTCTTAAGAGCTCTGAGTATTCACTATTATTTTTACCTATCTCAGGAATATTGATATCAAAATTGATTTGATTTCACTTTATTGTTTATGATTATTATTCTTAATTGTATTTAATTGCTATTATTCTCTCACACATTATGTCTCCCTAATAAAGGATGTCATTATTCCATCCTAACGACCAATTACGTACTACTGAACGGGGCATGCAGACCTGTGCAACCAGCGACCTCTCCTGCTAACTCCTGCGTTGATTTAATTTTATAACGAATGTTGGCAAATTTCTCTACATACACAATTTAGATTACGCTAGGTTAACGAGAATTAAACATATTTAGTTAATCATAACATAATTTAACACTGATAAAAGTAAAAGAAGAAATTAAAAGCGAGATTGTTTTGGAGAACGAACTGAACACCGGGAACAGCGAGAAGACTCGTTGAACATAAAATATTGTCTCTTGTACACCTCACAAAAGACCCACTAATAATACTCACCTACTGACCTCTTTTGTGAAAACTGGGATACTTTCCCTGTTTTCTAATTATCTTCTACCTGTTTGCCGACTTGACTTCTGGTTACCTTCCCATTTTCTTGTTCATCTGCGACTTGATAATGGTCGCAGACTCAGCGAAATGTCATCTGTAGTTTCCTCTTCAATATGCGGGTTATTTGTGAATATTTCACAAAACCAAAATTTAAAGTTTAGTGACACCGTCGCTCTCCTCAAGCTCTTAAATAACAGTAAAGCTTCGAAGCTTTTTTTTTAAGAAAGAGACGTTGCTTACAGAAAAAGCAAGTCGCCCTTTAAAGCTGTCAAAGGATTTCAGTATTCATTGCGGAACGCGATTCCTGAGTGTGGATACGAGATGCTGGTCTGTGGAGACGCTGTGGTGGTGTGTGAAGCTGTTTTGCTGTGTGGAGACACTATGTTGGTGTGTGCAGACGCTATATTTGTGTGTGAAGACGCTGTTGGTGTGTGGGGAAGCTATATTGGTGTGTGGAGACAGTGTTGGTGTGTGGAGACGCTATATTGGCGTGTGGAGACAGTGTTGGTGTGTGGAGACGCTATGGTGGTGTGTGAAGACGCTATGTTGGTGTGTGGAGACTGTGTTGGTGTGTGGAGACACTATGTTGGTGTGTGGAGACGCTATGGTGGTGTGTGAAGACGCTATGTTGGTGTGTGGAGACACTGTGTTGGTGTGTGGAGACACTATGTTGGTGTGTGGAGACGCTATGGTGGTGTGTGAAGACGCTATGTTGGAGCGTGGAGACACTATGTTGGTGTGTGAAGACGCTACATTGGTGTGTGGAGACGCTATGGTGGTGTGTGGAGACGCTATGCTGGTGTATGAGATGCTATGTTGATATGTGGAGAAGCTATGCTGGTGTGTCTAGACGCGATGCTGGTGTGTGCAAACGCCATGTTGGTATGTGGAGACGCGATGCCTCTAACATCCTCTCAACTTTAATATTTAGTTCATGCTATCTGAAGTTATACCTCCATGGGAAGTACTTGAAAGTTCACTGAGAATGTGGCTGAGGTTATCGATAAAAGATGGGAATAATCAAGACTTCTGTAGAAGAACAGTGTGAAGTTACGGCGTAAACCACAGAATAAAGGTTACTTACAGCTCACAGGAAGAGCGTTAGGATCACATAAGAAAGGGATGGGGTTTAATTCAGAGCTTCTCGTGATGTACGGGAAAGTCTCCTGAAACCTGCCTTCCCTGTCTACCTGGAAGTAAATAGTACCTGAGTGTTATGTGACTCTCGTGGGTGGCATCCTTGGGGTGGGGTGGGGTAATTGTATACCTCAGACAAGGCTAGGATTTATAAATGAGCAGAGGTAGGATTCAGCCCTTTGCCTGTAAACTGAGCTGCTTAATATTAATCTAGCTTTACATAGGCTATTGGTTTTCAGCTGGACCTCGGCGTTGCTAGGCTATTATGAATCAGTGTTAATTACCTCAGTTAATGAATTCAGCTCACCGTAATATTGATATATTGGACGTAATTTCGGGATCCAAATCACCCACAACCAATACGTAATTACTCCATCACATTATTGTCACGTAATGGAAATGCAGGAGGTGGCAGTGGCTGGCAACTTCAAAATTGATCACGACTGACCAGAGCATCGACTCTATTCAGTCTCAATTATTGTGGGTCGTATTTAGTTTATAATCAAATGGTTTTTTGTTTAATTCTATAACAGTCATATCATTTACTAGTAGTTCGGTTTTAAGAAATGAGCAATGTGTACTTCTGTTTTTAAGTGAGGCCCTCATCGGATGGGTGTCAGATTTCTATTCTTCCCGCAGTCTTGTAAATCGAGACGGAATGGAATTTCTACCAACCCACAAGCTAGTCACCTCGCTGATGCACCCTGCATGTTAAATTAATCATTGACAAAATCAATGCAAGCAAATATACAGAATGTTTATTATCGGTAAAGTGAGCCACGGAACGGATGGGGCTTGAACTCATGGCAAATGAGTTCTAAAATTCACAAGCCAGTTCGTTAACCACGAATTCACTTGAAATTGGTTCATAACCCCACCCCCTCCTCATTCCGTGGTTTGTTTGCATTTGTGTTATTGTGATTTATATAGCACCCTTTACATGACCCATCTTTCAACTTGTGAAATCTTCTTTCACCAGATGAGGCTTTTCATGTTACAATGACAAATGTTCAATATACTAACAAAGGGGAGTATATAGGGAAGACAAATAGCACCGGACCATGGAGTCTATACTGAGCTTACCTCCTGAGATAAACTATCTTCTTGTGATGAAAAGGCTTAAGAAAGAATGAGACCTCCTGAGATTAATTATCTTCTTTTGATGAAAAGGCTTAAGAAAGAATGAGACACCATTCTTCTCTGTATTGGACTCAAGAAGCCACTGGCTGGTGACACGTTCCCACAGTAAAGTTCCCAAATGTTGCACAAGTGTCTCATTCTTCCACTATCTTCCTATATCCATATTAAGGACACCAACATAACCTTAGAAAATTGCTCCCTGCATCCTTAGCGGTGCGTAAAGGAAGTCACTCGCAGGTGGGAACGTAAGTACTGGCAAATGTACCCTAATGGCGCCTGCAATATTTCGTATACATCATAAATTTTCAATATTCTTGACTCTGAAAACTGCTGCCACTCCTCTCTGTAATGGTGCTATCATCGTCGTTGGAATAGTCTAGTGCTGGTGAAGGTTAGGTTACTGGTGCTGACACAGTGCTGGTGAAGGTTAGGTTACTGGTGCTGACACAGTGCTGGTGAAGGTTAGGTTACTGGTGCTGATACAGTGCTGGTGAAGGTTAGGTTACTGGTGCTGATACAGTGCTGGTGAACTTAGGTTACAGGTGCTGACACAGTCTGTGAGAAGGTCAAGTTACTGGTGCTGAAACACTGCTGGTGAAGGTTAGGTTACTGGTGCTGACACACTGCTGGTGAAGGTTAGGTTACTGGTGCTGACACACTACTGGTGAAGGTTAGGTTACAGGTGCTGACACAGTGCTGGTGAAGGATATGTTACCGGTGCTGACACAGTGCTTGTGAAGGTTAGGTTACTGGTGCTGACACAGTGCTGGTGAACTTAGGTTGCAAGTGCTGACAGTGTTGGTGAAGGTTAGGTTACTGGTGCTGACACATTGCTGGTGAACGTAGGTTACATGTGCTGACAGTGTGTGGTGAAGGTTAGATTACTGGTACTGACACAGTGCTGGCGAACTTAGGTTACAGGTGCTGACACTGTGTTGGTGAAGGTTAGATTACTGGTGCTGACACAGTGCTGGTGAAGGTTAAGTTACAGTGCTGACACAGTGCTAGTGAAGTTTAGGTTGCTGGTGCTGACACAGTGTTGGTGAAGGTTAAGTTACAGATGCTGACACAGTGCCAGTGAAGGCTAGGTTACTGGTGCTGACACAGTGCTGGTGAAGGTTAGGTTACTGGTACTGACACAGTGCTGGTGAAGGTTAGGTTACCGGTGCTGACACAGTGCTGGTGAAGGTTAGGTTACTGGTGCTGACACAGTGCTGGTGAACTTAGGTTGCAGGTGCTGACAGTGTTGGTGAAGGTTAGGTTACTGGTGCTGACACATTGCTGGTGAACGTAGGTTAAATGTGCTGACAGTGTGCTGGTGAAGGTTAGATTGCTGGTACTGACACAGTGCTGGCGAACTTAGGTTACAGGTGCTGACAGAGTGCTGTTGAAGGTTAGGTTACAGATGCTGACACAGTGCCAGTGAATGCAAGGTTACTGGTGCTGACACAGTGCTGGTGAAGGTTAAGTTGCTGGTGCTGATGCATTGCTGGTGAACTTATGTTACAGGTGCTGACACAGTGCTGGTGATGATTAGGTTGCTGGTGCTGATACAGTGCTGGTGAAAGTTAGATTACTGGTGCTGACACAGTGGTGGTGAACTTATGTTACAGGTTCTGACACAGTGCTGGTGATGATTAGGTTACTGGTGCTGACAAAGTGCTGGTGAAGGTTAGGTTACTGGCGCTGACACAGTGCTGGTGAAGGTTAGGTTACTGGTGCTGACACAGTGCTGGCGAAGGTTAGGTTACTGGTGCTGACACAGTGCTGGTGAAGGTTAGGTTACTGGTGCTGACACAGTGCTGGTGAAGGTTAGGTTACAGGTGCTGACACAGTGCTGGTGAAGGTTAGGTTACCGGTGCTGATACAGTGCTGGTGAAGGTTAGGTTTCTGGTGCTGACACACTGCTGGTGAAGGTTAGGTTACTGGTGCTGACGGACTGCTGGTGAAGGTTAGGTTACTGGTGCTGACACACTACTGGTGAAGGTTAGGTTACAGGTGCTGACACAGTGCTGGTGAAGGTTAGGTTACCGGTGCTGATACAGTGCTGGTGAAGGTTAGGTTTCTGGTGCTGACACAGTGCTGGTGAACTTATGTTGCAGGTGCTGACAGTGTTGGTGAAGGTTAGGTTACTGGTGCTGACACATTGCTGGTGAACTTAGGTTACATGTGCTGACAGTGTGCTGGTGAAGGTTAGATTACTGGAACTGACACAGTGCTGGCGAACTTAGGTTACAAGTGCTGACACTGTGTTGGTGAAGGTTAGATTACTGGTGCTGACGCAGTGCTGATGAAGGTTAAGTTACAGTGCTGACACAGTGCTAGTGAAGGTTAGGTTGCTGGTGCTGACACAGTGCTGGTGAAGGTTAGGTTACAGATGCTGACACAGTGCCAGTGAAGGCAAGGTTACTGGTGCTGGCACAGTGCTGGTGAAGGTTAGGTTGCTGGTGCTGATACAGTGCTGGTGAAAGTTAGGTTACTGGTGCTGACACAGTGCTGGTGAACTTATGTTATAGGTTCTGACACAGTGCTGGTGAAGATTAGGTTACTGGTGCTGACACAGTGCTGGTGAATGTTAGGCTACTGGTGCTGACACAGTGCTGGTGAAGGTTAGGTTACTGGTGCTGACACAGTGCTGGTGAAGGTTAGGTTACTGGTGCTAACACAGTGCTGGTGAAGGTTAGGTTACTGGTGCTGACACAGTGCTGGTGAAGGTTAGGTTACCGGTGCTGATACAGTGCTGGTGAACTTAGGTTGCAGGTGCTGACACAGTTTGGGAGAAGGTCAAGTTACTGGTGCTGACACACTGCTGGTGAAGGTTAGGTTACTGGTGCTGACGGACGGCTGGTGAAGGTTAGGTTACTGGTGCTGACACACTACTGGTGAAGGTTAGGTTACAGGTGCTGACACAGTGCTGGTGAAGGTTAGGTTACCGGTGCTGACACAGTGCTGGTGAAGGTTAGGTTTCTGGTGCTGACACAGTGCTGGTGAACTTAGGTTGCAGGTGCTGACAGTGTTGGTGAAGGTTAGGTTACTGGTGCTGACACATTGCTGGTGAACGTAGGTTACATGTGCTGACAGAGTGCTGGTGAAGGTTAGATTACTGGTACTGACTCAGTGCTGGCGAACTTAGGTTACAGGTGCTGACACTGTGTTGGTGAAGGTTAGATTACTGGTGCTGACACAGTGCTGATGAAGGTTAAGTTACAGTGCTGACACAGTGCTAGTGAAGGTTAGGTTGCTGGTGTTGACACAGTGCTGGTGAAGGTTAGGTTACAGATGCTGACACAGTGCCAGTGATGGCAAAGTTACTGATGCTGGCACAGTGCTGGTGAAGGTTAGGTTGCTGGTGCTGACACAGTGCTGGTGAACTTATGTTACAGGTGCTGAAACAGAGCTGGTGAAGATCAGGTTGCTGGTGCTGATACAGTGTTGGTGAAGGTTAGATTACTGGTGCTGACACAGTGCTGGTGAAGGTTAGGTTACTGGTGCTGACACAGTGCTGGTGAAGGTTAGGTTACTGGTGCTGACACAGTGCTTGTGAAGGTTAGGTTACCGGTGCTGACACAGTGCTGGTGAAGGTTAGGTTACTGGTGCTGACAAAGTGCTGGTGAAGGTTAGGTTACCAGTGCTGACACAGTGCTGGTGAAGGTTAGGTTACTGGTACTGACACATTGCTGGTGAAGGTTAGGTTACTGGTGCTGACACAGTGCTGGTGAAGGTTAGGTTACTGGTGCTGACACAGTGCTGGTGAAGGTTAGGTTACTGGTACTGACACATTGCTGGTGAAGGTTAGGTTACTGGTGCTGACACAGTGCTGGTGAAGGTTAGGTTACTGGTGCTGACACAGTGCTGGTGAAGGTTAGGTTACCGGTGCTGACACAGTGCTGGTGAAGGTTAGGTTACTGGTGCTGACACAGTGCTGGTGAAGGTTAGGTTACCGGTGCTGACACAGTGCTGGTGAAGGTTAGGTTACTGGTGCTGACACAGTCATTGTTGGGTGAATGATAGCGTGGTTGAGTGATTGTGGGGGAGTGATGTGAGGGGCTAGGAGTGACCGTTAGTTTATTGTGAGGGGATTGTTAGGTAGTGATTGTGAAGTGGAGTTATTGAAAGAGATTTTGGAAGTGACTGTAGGGGACTGTGGGAGGAATGATTGTGGTAGGAAGGAGTTATTGTCGAGGTGATTGTAATGTGGTAATGATTTATTTAATGACTTATAAGGTAATGATTCATGAGATAATGATTCTTGTAGTAATGATTCATGAAGCAATGATTCATGTGGTAATGAGTCATGTAATGACTAATGAGGTAATGATTCATGAGGTAATGATTCACGTGGTAATGATTCATGAGGTATTGATTCATGAGGCAATGATTCATGAGTTAATGATTCACGTGGTAATGATTCATGAGGGAACATGTGGTATATAAGGGTAATAGGGAGAATTTAAGAAATGAGGGAGAAAAGGGGTGAGAAAGAGTAGGGAGGACGTAGTTCATGGAAGGAAAAAAATATATAGATATGTAAGAGAAGGGATGGGAGAAAGATGAGGCATGTGAGAATAAGAAGAGAAGCGGACGGGGAAGGAGTGAGAGTGAGAATGAAAGTGGGTGTGAGAGAGGTGAGAAGTGGTATTGGAGTGCGGGAATGTAAGGACGAAAGGAATGAGAATTGAAGAGAAGGGACTGTTGATGAGAGAACCTGACGTCATATGAATTCCTATTGCCTCTCTCTCTCTCTCTCTCTCTCTCTCTCTCTCTCTCTCGCTCTCCCTCTTCTTACCTTCTTCAGCTGAGGTCCACCCACCAATCCCACGTTAATATTCACGATTTATTGCGTCAATAAATTTTACTGTTGGTCGTAACGCTTTCATCTAAGCGGTGTACAACCAGTGTCCCCACAGGTAATACATATGTATACACACTCAAATTTGGATGCATGTAGACATAGTGTATAAATACTCACACACACATACACACACACACACATACACACACACACACACACACACACACACACACACACACACACACACACACACACACACACACACACACACACACACACACACACATACACACGCACACGCACACACACACACACACATACACAGACGGAAGGGCAGAAGAGAACAGAGGAAACCAATTTGCGAAGATGAAAAGACGAGCAACATTATGAGAATAAAATGTAAACAAAACCCAAATCGGAGCCTGAAATGCTCAGGACAGTGAAAGCCCAGGTAATAAGACTGAAAAAGAAGAAGAGCTCACTAGAAACGACGAGGAAGTCTGTGAGGAGTTTAACAATGTAACGAGATGTTCTCGGTGGTAACAGGGTATCACCAGAGAGTCAAATATAGAAGATGCACCAAGCGATACCGTACACCATACACACAACAGGAATATAATCGAAAAGACTGATGAGTGCGGTGGATACACTAAAAGCTATAGCACCAGACATAGCACCATAGCACCTTTGATGCTGCAAGAGGGACCAGAAGCGTTGTTTGAACCAGTAGCTAAAGTCTATGAGTCACTGAGCAGAGGACAATTGCCAGATCTGGAAAACTCTGAAAGTACTCCAAATGAATAAGGAGACAGGAAGCACTAAACTGTAGACCAGTATAACTGAAAATGCATACTTGGTGGCGAAGGTGAGGTTATACAGAGTAAAACATTTGCGGAGAGAGGCTGCAAATATCAGCTAGGGGGTAAATAACACACCACCAGAATAACACAAACCATATAACGTCACCGGCATATGCAAGATTAGAAAACTTCAAAATAGCCTCCAAAAACCTTAACAAATAATCCTTCAGAACGACTCACGAAATCGTAATAACACGATTGCCAACGAATTCCAGAACGGGTGAAGTTTGAACCCATGGCAAATGAGTCGCAAAACTCGCTGGGTTGTGAGTTTTAGGACTCACTTGTTATGGGTTCAAGCCCCACCCGTTCCGTGATTAAATCCTTCAGAATACTCAAGAATGCTCAAGAATGCAGCCCAAACCTGACCAGGCACGTCCAGAAGCTTAAAAAGGTCAAAAGGTTTGCAACCAGACTAGTACCAGAACAAGGGTGAATGCCCTGTGAGGAAAGGCTGAATGAACTTAATCTAACGACCTTGGCTAAGAGAAGGACTGGGGAAGACATGATTACGAAATAAAAAATCTTAAGAATAACTGAAAAGGCAGATATATGCAGCCTACTTGAACTATGAGAATCATTGTCAAGGGGACACAGGTGGAAGCTGAAGATACTGATGAGGCATAAAAATGTCAGGCAGTATTTCTCAGTCCCATGGTAGTTGAGAAGTAGCATGACTTGGACGATGCAGTGGTGGATGCAAATTCAGTACTCAGCTTCAAGAGAAAATTTGATTAGGACTATGAAGACAGAAATCAGTGATGTCTATCAAGTCTAGGAGGCGGGGCCAAGAGTTGAATCTTGACCCCAATAAATAGAAGTCGATGAACACCACTCGGTGATTACACACGCCCGCGCGCGCACGTATACTATACACACACACACACACACACACACACACACACACACACACACACACACACACACACACACACACACACACACACACACACACACACACACACACGTGGCGAGATGTCAGAGTGGGCACCTGTGACCAGCGAGGTCCCACAGGGGTCAGTTCTAGGACCAGTACTGTTTCTGGTATTTGTGAACGACATGACGGAAGGAATAGACTCCGAAGTGTCCCTGTTTGCAGATGACGTGAAGTTGATGAGAAGAATTCATTCGATCGAAGACCAGGCAGAACTACAAAGGGATCTGGACAGGCTTCAGACCTGGTCCAGCAATTGGCTCCTGGAGCTCAACCCCCACCAAGTGCAAAGTCATGAAGATTGGGGAAGGGAGAAAAGACCGCAGACGGAATACAGTCTAGGGGGCCAGGGACTACAAACCTCACTCAAGGAAAAAGATCTTGGGGTGAGTATAACACCAGGCACATCTCCTGAAGCGCACATCAGCCAAATAACTGCTGCAGCACATGGGTGCCTAGCAAATCTCTGAGAACAGCGTTCCGATACCTCAGTATGGAATCGTTCAAGACACTACACCGTTTAAGTCAGGCCCATACTGGAGTATGCAGCAAGCACGTCAAGAAATTAGAGAAAGTGCAATGGTTTGCAACAAGGCTAATTCCAGAGATAAGGGGAATGTCCAACAAAGAAAGGTTAAGGAAAATAGGCCTGACGACACTGGAGGACAGGAGGGTTTGGGGAGACATGATAACGACATACAAAATATTGCGAGGAATAGATAAAGTGGACAGAGATATGATGTTCCGGAGATGGGACACAGAAACAAGGGTTCACAATTGGAAGTTGAAGATTCAGTTGAGTCAAAGGGATGCTAGGAAGTATGTCTTCAGCCACAGAGTTGTTAGGCAGTGGAATCGTCTGGAAAGTGAGGCAGTGGAGGGAGGAACCATACATAGCTTTAAGACGAGGTATGATAAAGCTCATAGAGCAGGGAGAGAGAGGACCTAGTAGCACTCAGTAAAGAGGCGGGGCCAGGAGCTGAGTCTCGATCCCTGCAACCACAAATGGGTGAGTATACACACTCACACACACACACACACACATACACACACACACACACACACACACACACACACACACACGCACACACACATACACACACACACACACACACATGCACACACACACACACACACACACACACACACACACACACACACACACACACACACACACACACACACACACACACACACACACACACACACACACACACACGCACACACACCTACACACACACACCTACACACACACATCTACACACACACACACACACACACACACACACACACACACACACACACACACACACACACACACACACACACACACACACACACACACACACACACACACACATGACGGAAGGAATAGACTCTGAGGTGTCCCTGTTTGCAGATGACGTGAAGTTGATGAGAAGAATTCACTCGATCGAAGACCAGGCAGAACTGCAAAGGGATCTGGACAGGCTGCAGACCTGGTCCAGCAATTGGCTCCTGGAGTTCAATCCCACCAAGTGCAAAGTCATGAAGATTGGGGAAGGGCAAAGAAGGCCGCAGACGGAGTACAGTCTAGGGGGTCAGAGACTACAAACCTCACTCAAGGAAAAAGATCTTGGGGTGAGTATAACACCAGGCACATCTCCTGAAGCGCACATCAACCAAATAACTGCTGCAGCATATGGGCGCCTAGCAAACCTCAGAACAGCATTCTGACATCTTAATAAGGAATCATTCAGGACCCTGTACACCGTGTACGTTAGGCCCATATTGGAGTATGCGGCACCAGTTTGGAACCCACACCTAGCCAAGCACGTGAAGAAACTAGAGAAAGTGCAAAGGTTTGCAACAAGACTAGTCCCAGAGCTAAGAGGTATGTCCTACGAAGAGAGGTTAAGGGAAATCAACCTGACGACACTGGAGGACAGGAGAGATAGGGGGGACATGATAACGACATACAAAATACTGAGAGGAATTGACAAGGTGGACAAAGACAGGATGTTCCAGAGATTGGACACAGTAACAAGGGGGCACAGTTGGAAGCTGAAGACACAGATGAATCACAGGGATGTTAGGAAGTATTTCTTCAGCCACAGAGTAGTCAGTAAGTGGAATAGTTTGGGAAGCGATGTAGTGGAGGCAGGATCCATACATAGCTTTAAGCAGAGGTATGATAAAGCTCACGGCTCAGGGAGAGTGACCTAGTAGCGATCAGTGAAGAGGCGGGGCCAGGAGCTCGGACTCGACCCCCGCAACCTCAACTAGGTGAATACACACACACACACACACACACACACACACACACACACACACACACACACACACACACACACACACACACACCAAAAGGGGAAAAAAAAAACTCACAGATTGCAAAGGTTTCTGTCGCATTCTATTTTGAACCTGTACAAGAGCAGTCAATATCTAAACTTTCCTGAAAGCATCAAGAAAGCAATATTTTCATGCGAAATTTACATTATGAGACTTTTATAGATTCTGTATCAAAACTCCACTACAAATTTTATTGGGAAATATTTGTCTTACAGCACTTGTGGGAGAGAGAGAGAGAGAGAGAGAGAGAGAGAGAGAGAGAGAGAGAGAGAGAGAACGACAAAAGCTAATCCAGTCACTCGGCCCCAAAGCCCAGAGAAGTATACATCAATGCAAATAAACACATGCCTAGTGTATGGAGGAACTCTTCAATTTAACACCATAGCATTCTAAGCAAACACCGGCTTATGGTTCGTTAGCATTAAGCATAAGGGTCCTCATCGTTCACAAGCAGCTAAACGAATATCTTTCCAGTTCCAGTTGACCAGCTGAAATGCAGATAATCAATTCGTCTGCAACCAAAACTATGCATCATATTCCAACAGCAAATTGCTTATATGGAACAGATCAATTTGCTGACCTTCTCACAGACCTATATTACCATCAGTGCCTAGCATAATCATTACTACATGGCTCTAGCCTCATTAGTCATCACATCAAAAAGAGCTAAGCGCATGATTTGTCTACCCATCAAAAGAATAACTGCCGAATCTTACCCAATAATAGCACTACAGACAGCAAAATACTTAATTGCGCAATAAATAAAATAAAAACTAGTGTGATGACAAATATAACTCCAATAACAAAAACTCTTAAAATGCTGCCACAGCCCTAATAATGAGATAAAAGCACACATTTAGAAAACAGCCGGAGGCATCAACCAAGTTATCACCAATAATCCCAACTCATAGCCACTATTTTTGCAAGATACAAAGATTACAAACCGAGGGCATTATTTCTTTTAAATTAATCACTAGTACAGTTGTGGAGTTTATCTTTGCCGAGATTAAGTTTGTAAACTAAAAAACAGTGCCTGCTAAATTAACGACGAAATTAAATCCTTCATCGGCGCTTAGATAGAGAAAAACTGCTAATCTTGAGTTGCTGTTTTAGTGTCTCGCCGACCCTGAAAATTAAACTGATTTGGCCGAAGGATCGTGGTAGCTTCGTGGTACATCTATCGGCAGTTGCTTTAATTAACAGTGAAGTGTTGGTGGATGTTGCCAAGGGTAATCGGCCTGATAACCTGAGAATACATTCAAACTAGAAAAAATGTCGTTATAATTAAGCGCTGTTTGGCAACATTCCCCTGATCTCTTCCAGCTGGATATAGCGAAGATTTGGTTGTTAATGATATAGTGATATTTATTAAAGGAAACGTTTCGCCAAGAGTGACTTCCTCATTTCCTTTAATAGATGACCTGAACTGTGAAGAATTGTCTTTTTCAACATTGTTGTTTGAGGAGCACGAACTCACTTCACCGAACGTCTAGGAGGAAAAAATCTCACGCTCCAATCTTCTTCTGCACAGCAAGTAGGACAATCCCCAACTGATTGACTAATTTAATATCTTGACATCTTAACATCGAATTACAGGATGTTAAGGTACAGAAGTGGTCCCTGCTCTCGATTCTGTAAATGTTGCAGTCATTGGTGAGGCACAGAGACACGTGCTCAACTGTATTAATATTAAAGCACCTCAAACAATCATACATCTCCGTAGCTCGTGCCGTCTCCCCGAAAATCTCAGCCATTGTCCCCAGTGATATTTTTGGGATCACATTCAAGCAACTGAAACAATCCTCAATAAAGAAAAAAAAAACTGATCCGAAAAGAATGAAACGTATAATATAGTGATGTCCACGATGCCTCGTATATTATCATAAGGTGTCCACAAACGTATTTCCTGCCGTGTGTCCTTCCGTAGACAGCTTAAAATTAAGCAAATACAACGAGCGTCTGAGGTTGACATTCAGGGAAGAACTGAATTCCCTCGAAGATTATCAAAGAGATTAAACAAAATTTATAGTTAAACTCTGGGAGATCAAAGATGGAAAGGCAACGAAAATATCATTGCCTATAATCTGTCCTCATGGCTTAGATCTAGCGAACTAGAGATGATTCCCCAGAGCGTTTATTGAAGTTTATTGAAGGAGTAATACAGTGGAATTCAATACAGTATAGGTTTTCTTTAAAGCCAACAAAAGAGTTCCACTGGGAAATTCTAGCAGTGGAGAATATCGTCCCAGCAATCCTTTACTGTGTCTCTAGTTTGACTCTTAGCAGGGAGAGCTTCATAGGCTTTAGTTCTTAATTCCTCCCCGGATTCAAGCTGTCACCCTCAGGGCGTTCTATCTGGTGGAAAACCTTTCCTACCTGCTACTATTCTCTCCGAACTCATGCATCAGTAAACTAATTTGCAACCAAAATCTAATACGCTATAGATAAGAGGTAAAGATCACAAGACATGAAGAGGTCAATGATATAAAAGAAACTTCGTCATAGTTCGCTGCTCATCAGCAGCTCTGCACATTCGACGACAGACAAATTACCCAAGAAGGGTCACTACTAATCTGGGAAAAAAGTAAGCAAAAACTGTGAAATTTTACACATACGCCGTCAGCTATATTACATGAAAATGTTGAACCACAATTATACCTCTTCGACAAAAATCCTGGTTGAAAAATCAATTAAATTCCTTAAAAATAAAATTTATCCTCCACTATTTTTCTAGCCAAATTATACATTTTTTACCAATGTATTTTCTCTCAGAGTTTAATAATTCCTCCTAATTAATATATACAGTATGGACAGTATAATATCTGATCCTCCTCAATTTTCACACAGAATATCTTGAAAGTTTTATATTACAAACAATTTAATTTTTAAAGATGAACGGAGTCCGTTGGGTAAGTAAATGATTTAGCTCAGTGTATTACTTTGAAAGCAGAGTTGAAGAAAGAAGAAAAATTATCTTTTTATATACTTATAATAAAAGAATCCATCATAAGAATTCTCTTTTCTAATGAATCAACAAATTTGACAAAATATTTTCACCTTCATCATTCCAACAAGGCAAAAAGAACATAAGTTTCGGAATTGTTTCTACGTCCACCCAGATCTTGACGTCAGTAACACGTAAAACAAGAATGCATCAAAACAGCAAAAAAAAAAAAAAAAAAAAAAAAAAGACAATGCAATCCAGAAAGATTTATATTATTTGGTGAAAACCAAAGCCAATTCTAGTTCAGAACAAGTGTGCGAATCCTGCGTTCCACCACAAGGCCATGGTGGTTAAAATAACAAAGGGACATCTTATTTTATTTAAGTAATGTCTGGAAAGGTCACAATCTGCAACGCCATCTACTAGCTGTATTTAAGCGAATTTCCCTTTCCAACAACCATACAAGCGTAGGTCGAACTCTGGTCCCTTCAAAGCCAGTTTCAATGAACTCGGAAAGTCACCACAAGCCAGCGACTACTACTTCTCCTTTCTTCCCAACCCTCCTACCCTCCTGTCTTGTGACCTCTGCATTTTTCTCGTTTAGTTGTAATTTGACAATGATCCTGGACGGACCGAAAAATAGTCAAAAGTTTCTTCTCCTCGGTGCTAGCTTTTTTAAATCGAAACATGGCGAATACTGTAAGTGGACTCTGGAAGATTAGCACAGATACTACTGCGACAAGGTGCCAGCTTTCAGACAGATCTCATTCCACGCAGCTACAAGAGCGAAGTAATGCATCGGTGTGTGTACTCACCTATTTGTACTCACCTATTTGTGGTTGCAGGGGTAGAGTCTTAGCTCCTGGCCCCGCCTCTTCACCGGTTGCTACTGGGCCCTCTCTCTCCCCGCTCCATGAGCTTTATCAAACCTCGTCTTAAAACTGTGTATGGTTCCTGCCTCCACTACGTCATTTTCTAGGCTATTCCACTGCCTTACAACTCTATGACTGAAGAAATACTTCCTAATATCTCTCTGACTCATTTGTGTATTCAACTTCCAATTGTGGCCTTTCGTTTCTGTGTCCCCTCCCTGGAACATCCTGTCTTTGTCCAACTTGTCTATTCCACGCAGTATTTTATATGTTGTTATCATGTCTCCCCTGACCCTCCTGTCCTCCAGTGTCGTCAGGCCGATTTCCCTTAATCTTTCTTCATAGGACATTCCCCTTAGCTCTGGAACTAACCTTGTCGCAAACCTTTGTACTTTCTCTAGTTTCTTGACGTGCTTTATCAAATGCGGGTTCCAAACAGGTGCTGCATACTCCAGTATGGGCCTGACATACGCGGTGTACAGTGTCTTGAACGATTCCTTACTAAGGTATCGGAATGCTGTTCTCAGGTTTGCCAGGCGCCCACATGCTGCAGCAGTTATCTGATTGATGTGTGCTTCCGGAGACATGCTCGGTGTTATACTCACCCCATGATCTTTCTCCTTGAGTGAGGTTTGCAGTCTTTGGCCACCTAGCCTATACTCTGTCTGTGGTCTTCTGTGCCCTTCCCCTATCTTCATGACTTTGCATTTGGCAGGATTAAATTCGAGAAGCCATTTGCTGGACCAGGTGTCCAGTCTGTCCAGGTCTCTTTGAAGTCCTGCCTGGTCCTCATCAGATTTAATTCTCCTCATTAACTTCACATCATCTGCAAACAGTGACACTTCTGAGTCTAACCCTTCCATCATGTCGTTCACATATACCAAAAATAGCACTGGTCCTAGGACCGACCCCTGTGGGACCCCGCTCGTCACAGGTGGCCACTGTGATACATCATTACGTACCATGACTCGTTGTTGCCTCCCTATCAGGTATTCTCTGATCCATTGCAGTGCCCTTCCTGTTATATGCGCCTGATGTTCTAGCTTCTGCACTAATCTTTTGTGAGGAACTGTGTCAAAGGCCTTCTTGCAGTTCAAGAAGATGCAATCAACCCACCCCTCTCTCTCGTGTCTTACTTCTGTTAATTTATCATAAAACTCCAGAAGGTTTGTGACACAGGATTGTCGGTGTGTGTGTGTGTGTGTGTGTGTGTGTGTGTGTGTGTGTGTGTGTGAGAGAGAGAGAGAGAGAGAGAGAGAGAGAGAGAGAGAGATAAACAAGTTGTGATTAATTATTTGCAGAAAGTAAGATCAGAACCACTAAAGTTGTGAGTGCCCTCTTCAACTCATACTCCCTTACAAATATTCCATTTTTAATTTGTCCACGTAGTTTTCACTGCCGTGCTTGCCATTTTCTATTCTTTCTAGTCTTGTTTCTCTCCTCTCCCCTTCTTCACCATCCGGCCCTCTCGTTCTACCACCATCCCCACCTCTTCTCATCCACAGGACACTTCTATATCCTGCCAATATCTTTCATCCATCCCCGTTCAACCCAATCCTGCGCCTCCAAAATGAATACAGATTTTACCATGGCGAAACTTGGGTCCCAACAATTAGTTCTAAATATTTTTATGTATTTCACGATGTTTAGTTATTTGCCTTTTGTTATTATTATTATTAAAAAGAAGAAAAAAAGGCACAATATCTTGACTAGAACAATACACAAATAACCTGCACATAGAGGAGAGAAGCTTAGGAAGACGTTCCGGTCCAACTTGGATCATTTATAAAGTCACACCGAAACGTCGAATTATTATTAATTCTTATTAATATTATTATTATTATTATTATTATTATTATTAGCACAACGGGTGCCTTCCATCGAGGCAGGCTGATCAAAAAAAAAAAAAGAAGAAACAATTTCACTGTAATTCATTCAATCACTGTCTTCATAAAAGTGTGCTGATATCACATCTCAGATAACTTCCCACCTGCAGGGAAGGTGGGAAGAACCGGGGGTCATGCAACTTTTCGTGAATGCTCCTGCCCATGCAGCTCTTGGTGAATGCTCCTGCCCATGCAGCTCTTGGTGAATGCTCCTGCCCATGCAGCTCTTGGTGAATGCTCCTGCCCATGCAGCTCTTGGTGAATGCTCCTGCCCATGCAGCTCTTGGTGAATGCTCCTGCCCATGCAGCTCTTGGTGAATGCTCCTGGTCATGCAGCTGCTGGTGAATGCTCCTGGTGAATGCTCCTGGTGAATGCTCCTGGTGAATGCTTCTGGTGAATGCTTCTGGTGAATGCCCCTGGTGAATGCTCCTGGTGAATGCTCCTGGTGAATGCTCCTGGTGAATGCTCCTGGTGAATGCTTCTGGTGAATGCTTCTGGTGAATGCTTCTGGTGAATGCTCCTGGTGAATGCTCCTGGTGAATGCTCCTGATGACTGCTCCTGGTGAATGCTACTGGTGAATGCTCCTGGTGAATGCTCCTGGTGAATGCTCCTGGTGAATGCTCCTGGTGAATGCTCCTGGTGAATGCTCCTGATGAATGCTCCTGGTGAATACTCTTGGTGAATGCTCCTGGTGAATGCTCCTGGTGAATGCTCCTGATGAATGCTCCTGGTGAATGCTCCTAGTGAATGCTCCTGGTGAATGCTCATGGTGAATGCTCCTCGTCATGCAGCTCCTGATGAATGCTCCTGGTCATGCAGCTCCTGGTGAATGCTCCTGGTGAATGCTCCTGGTCATGCAGCTCCTGGTGAATGCTCCTGGTGAATGCTCCTGGTCATGCAGCTCCTGGTGAATGCTCCTGGTGAATGCTCCTGGTGAATGCTCCTGGTCATGCAGCTCCTGGTGAATGCTCCTGGTCATGCAGCTCCTGGTGAATGCTCCTGGTCATGCAGCTCCTGGTGAATGCTTCTGGTGAATGCTCCTCGTCATGCAGCTCCTGATGAACGCTCCTGGTCATGCAGCTCCTGGTGAATGCTCCTGGTGAATGCTCCTCGTCATGCAGCTCCTGGTGAATGCTCCTGGTCATGCAGCTCCTGGTGAATGCTCCTGGTCATGCAGCTCCTGGTGAATGCTCCTGATCATGCAGCTCCTGATGAATGCTCCTGGTCATGCAGCTCCTGGTGAATGCTCCTGATCATGCAGCTCCTGGTGAATGCTCCTGGTCATGCAGCTCCTGGTGAATGCTCCTGGTCATGCAGCTCCTGGTGAATGCTCCTGGTCATGCAGCTCCTAGTGAATGCTCAAGGTCATGCAGCTCCTGGTGAATGCTCCTGGTCATGCAGCTCCTAGTGAATGCTCCTGGTCATGAAGCTCCTGGTGAATGCTCCTGGCCATGCAGCTTCTGGTGAATGCTCCTGGCCATGCAGCTCCTAGTGAATGCTCCTGGTCATGAAGCTCCTGGTGAATGCTTCTGGTCATGAAGCTCCTGGTGAATGCTCCTGGTCATGCAGCTCCTGGTGAATGCTCCTGGTCATGCAGCTCCTAGTGAATGCTCCTGGTCATGCAGCTCCTAGTGAATGCTCCTGGTCATGCAGCTCCTGGTTAATGCTCCTGGTCATGCAGCTCCTAGTGAATGCTCCTGGTCATGCAGCTCCTGGTGAATGCTCCTGGTCATGAAGCTCCTGGTGAATGCTCCTGGTCATGCAGCTCCTAGTGAATGCTCCTGGTCATGAAGCTCCTGGTGAATGCTTCTGGTCATGAAGCTCCTGGTGAATGCTCCTGGTCATGCAGCTCCTGGTGAATGCTCCTGGTCATGCAGTTCCTAGTGAATGCTCCTGGTCATGCAGCTCCTAGTGAATGCTCCTGGTCATGCAGCTCCTAGTGAATGCTCCTGGTCATGCAGCTCCTGGTTAATGCTCCTGGTCATGCAGCTCCTAGTGAATGCTCCTGGTCATGCAGCTCCTGGTGAATGCTCCTGGTCATGAAGCTCCTGGTGAATGCTCCTGGTCATGCAGCTCCTGGTGAATGCTCCTGGTCATGCAGCTCCTGGTGAATGCTCCTGGTCATGCAACTCCTGGTGAATGCTCCTGGTCATGCAGCTCCTGGTGAATGCTCCTGGTCATGCAGCTCCTGGTGAATGCTCCTGGTCATTCAGCTCCTAGTGAATGCTCCTGGTCATGCAGCTCCTAGTGAATGCTCCTGGTCATGAAGCTCCTGGTGAATGCTTCTGGTCATGAAGCTCCTGGTGAATGCTCCTGGTCATGCAGCTCCTGGTGAATGCTCCTGGTCATGCAGTTCCTAGTGAATGCTCCTGGTCATGCAGCTCCTAGTGAATGCTCCTGGTCATGCAGCTCCTAGTGAATGCTCCTGGTCATGCAGCTCCTGGTTAATGCTCCTGGTCATGCAGCTCCTAGTGAATGCTCCTGGTCATGCAGCTCCTGGTGAATGCTCCTGGTCATGAAGCTCCTGGTGAATGCTCCTGGTCATGCAGCTCCTGGTGAATGCTCCTGGTCATGCAACTCCTGGTGAATGCTCCTGGTCATGCAGCTCCTGGTGAATGCTCCTGGTCATGCAGCTCCTGGTGAATGCTCCTGGTCATTCAGCTCCTAGTGAATGTTCCTGGTCATGCAGCTCCTGGTGAATGCTCCTGGTCATGCAGCTCCTGGTGAATGCTCCTGGTCATTCAGCTCCTAGTGAATGTTCCTGGTCATGCAGCTCCTGGTGAATGCTCCTGGTCATTCAGCTCCTAGTGAATGTTCCTGGTCATGAAGCTCCTAGTGAATGCTCCTGGTCATGCAGCTCCTAGTGAATGCTCCTGGTCATGCAGCTCCTGGTGAATGCTCCTGATCATGCAGCTCCTGGTGAATGCTCCTGGTCATGCAGCTCCTGGTGAATGCTCCTGGTCATGCAGTTCCTAGTGAATGCTTCTGGTCATGCAGCTCCTAGTGAATGCTCCTGGTCATGCAGCTCCTAGTGAATGCTCCTGGTTATGCAGCTCCTGGTTAATGCTCCTGGTCATGCAGCTCCTAGTGAATACTCCTGGTCATGCAGCTCCTGGTGAATGCTCCTGGTCATGCAGCTCCTGGTGAATGCTCCTGGTCATGCAGCTCCTGGTGAATGCTCCTGGTCATGCAGCTCCTAGTGAATGCTCCTGGCCATGCAGCTCCTGGTGAATGCTCCTGGTCATGCAGCTCCTAGTGAATGCTCCTGGTCATGCAGCTCCTGATGAATGCTCCTGGTCATGCAGCTCCTGGTGAATGCTCCTGGTCATGCAACTCCTGGTGAATGTCTGATCCAGGAAAGGGGAGAGAGGATCCAGTTCCCAGGATAAAGAGTCCTAAGCCTTGAATTGAAATCTTTATTAGAACGAGTGCAGGTTCAATAAAGAAGAAAAGGCACAGGTGCTCGGCCATCATTTTGATAAAGTATTGCTCTTTGTAGAACTTTATTAGGTCGCAGAGCTAAAGATCGTCATAATAAAGTCTCGCTCTGCACCTGGGAAGTTCCAGCTTCTGGTCATTACTCTTCAAAGTTTAAGTGAAGAAAAAAATAGATAGGACTCAAGCGCTCAACTGTAGTGTTGTTCTAAACGTGGAAGAGATCTTTGCTGCTCCTGTTTACCGTATTATAATACTTTCAACTGTTGCTACATTACTACTGTACTACAACGATTGGTGCTACTTTTAATGCTACTACAGCATGCATTAATTACTGGTGCTTCTAATACCGATGATGCTGTAAAGACAGCGAATGCTGTTGATATATTTATTACTGCGACTATAAAAAAATAATTACTATTATTATTATTATTATTATTATTATTATTATTATTATTATTATTATTATTATTACTATAGTTGTTGTTGTTGTTTTTATTAAGTTTTTGAAAATTTATATATACGATACTTTGCTGTCTTGCAGCCTAAATGACCATCGTGCAGTCGATAGGCTTGAAACCTAACAAACATTACTAAATTCAATATTATATTAGTGAGGCAGATGCAGCTTCCATCTAAGCTAATGAGAGATATCCCTTACAACACAAATATTGAATCAGGGACCCTTGACTCACTTCACTCCTGATTCCGCTCTCTCTCTCTCTCTCTCTCTCTCTCTCTCTCTCTCTCTCTCTCTCTCTCTCTCTCTCTCTCTCTCTCTCTCTCTCTCTCTCTCTCTCTTTTTCTCTCTCTCCATCTTTCTTTCTCCCTCTTTCTTTCTCTCTCTGTTCGTTTCATCTGTGTGTGTGCGTGTACTCACCTAGTTGTGTTTACCTAGTTGTCCTTGCAGGGGGTCGATTCGCAGCTCCTGGCCCCGCCTCTTCACTGGTCGCTACTGTGTGTGTGTGTGTTTGTGTGTGCCTCTATTTCTGTCTGCACATGAGCGCGCACACACACACACACGCACACACATACACACACACACACACAAATACACACACTCACACACACACACACACACACACACACACACACACACACACACACACACACACACATACACACACACACACACACACACACACATACACACACTCCCAACAACAACGTTGATGTGTGTGTGTGCGTGTTAATATTAATTTGGAAATAGGGATTTATATATAAGGGAGGAAGAGGAAGAGGCTTATGAGGAAAATTAAGGTGGTTAGCAAGTGGACAGAGCCACCTTTGAAAAAAAAAACAGAGGAATTGAAGAGGAAATACGAGGAAGAAAAGAATCTGAAGCAAAGATGATATAAGGAAAGGGAGAACCAGAAGGTGAAGAGGAGAGACAAGCATGCAAAGTGAGACATAGACCGGGTGGTTGGGGAAACAGGTAGGCTGTCAAGTCTAAATCAATACCCCAGATGCGCTTGTTGCATTAGTATACTCTAAGAGCTCCCACACCAGGGACACGATCTGAAATGAACTAAGGTAGGAAAACAGCTCTTAACTTTATATAATAAATGCAGGAACTCTGAATGTATCGCTTTTTGCAGAACTGTATTGAACTAAGACCTGATATAAGTAAGTTTATTAAGGCACAGGTGCACATGAGTACAATTTTCATGCATGGAAAAAATCACAGCAAAACGAACGATTGCAAATATGAAAAAATACCACAGTGAAACTAGGAAATAAAACCTGAGCGCTTTCACAGGCTTGCAGACATATCTTCAGAGGAAAAGTGTAAAATATCTAGGGCAAAATAGCTAGGATAACGTTGTCTTCCAGGAAGGTAGGTCTGTAAACTTTTCTTCACTCCTGTTGGAAGAACATCGTCTGGATGCAGGGAATCTTTTTAGCAGCTTCATTAAGATTCGGTCGTTACTCACTGAATCAATAACGCAGTGCATAGTGCCAGCGACAAAGCTAGGTAAGTCATCATTTGCACCCATCACTAACCACCATCACACACTACTACCCACGGCTACCATCTACAAACGTCAGCCACATCCCACTAATACCTAATACCACCCACTAACACCTCCCACCACTCACATCCCAGAGTAAAAATTTAGCCCCAGGGAGGCTGTCAGGAGAATCTTATTTCTCTGGGGTCACTGTAGAGTTTTTTCAGGAGAGATGCGGCCTACAGGTCGCGAATATGGAAATCGAGGGCCTGTAGGGCGCGAATATGAAAATCGTGGGCCTATAGGGAGCGAATCTGGAGATCCCGGACCAGTAGGATGCGATCCTGCGAGGCGTGATCTCTAAATTGGCGTGTATGCATGAGTAACCCTGCCTGTGGTAGTCTCGGAAGTCAGAGTTCTAGATTTGAGGTCAGTTCTGGAGGGCAGTAAGGAAAATCGGTCTGGTTTATGGGTGGGCACGCATCACCTCCCTCATGGTCACTCATCCAGCTGCTCGCCATCATCACCACTGCCACCATCACCACAAACACCATTACTACCACTCAAGTCACAGCTTAAAGATTTATTTCAACTTCATTTGTAATAAAATCCTTGAGATATTTTTCTCTCGTAAATTTTGGAGGGATAGGAAAAAGTGAAAAGAAAGGAGATTTTTATGTGAATTTCTCTCTCGTAGAGATGGAAGATATCTTCACAGAAGATGGAGGTGACGAAAGGTAGGGAGATAAAGATAGGAATAGAAAAGTGGAAAAATCAGGGAAGAAAATTAGATGGAGGAATCGGAGGTGGGGGAGGACGGAAAGGAGGAAAGGGAGGGAGAGCAATGTAAAAGGTGAAGAATAGAAGATTAATGAAATGGGAGGGGCAGAAGAATAAGGAGAGCGAGGATCACATTCAATCATTTATGCTTATACGTCATGCGAAAAATCCTATAGAAGGTACAACTGAGCGCCAAGTGCATCATCGTCTGACCTATGAAGATTCAGGTGTGTCTTGAACTCATGGTAAATGGATGTTAAAACTCACAGGCCAATGCGTTAACCACGAATGGTTGATGCACTGGCCTGTGAGTTTCAGCATTTTCTTACCATGGATTCAAACCCCATCCTTTCTTGAGTTATGAAGATACAAGGAAGAAGAGGAATAGGGAAGGGAAGGAGGGAGAGATAAAGAAGAGAGGGAAGCTTTCAACACATGATTTCTAGAGAAATATAACTATGGAGGGTAGATGAAGAGAAAAAGGATATGAGAGGCAATGGAAAGAATGGATTAAATGAAGAGGCAGATAAAGGAATGGATGGAGTAGTAAAGACGAGATAAAGACAGAGAGAAGGGTGTCGGGCTCCCCTATGCTCCCTGTTGTCCTCATGATGGGTATTAATTGTTCACTTAGACCAAAGTTGGTCTAAAGGAGCCAATTTTTAAGGCTAGACAAAGAAGAAAAAACTTTTATCATTATCCTGAAATAACTCAAGAGTCCGAACACCATAATATACCAAACACTACCACCGTGGTGTGTGATAGTGTTGAGAAACACCACCACCGTGGTGTGTGATAGTGTTGACACACACTACCACCGTGGTGTGTGATAGTGTTGACACACTACCACCGTGGTGTGTGATAGTGTTGACAAACACCACCACCGTGGTGTGTGATAGTGTTGACACACACTACCACCGTGGTGTGTGATAGTGTTGGCACACACACTACCACCGTGGTGTGTGATAGTGTTGACACACACTACCACCGTGGTGTGTGATAGTGTTGACACACACACTACCACCGTGGTGTGTGATAGTGTTGACACACACTACCACCGTGGTGTGTGATAGTGTTGACACACACACTACCACCGTGGTGTGTGATAGTGTTGACACACACTACTACCGTGGTGTGTGATAGTGTTGACAAACACCACCACCGTGGTGTGTGATAGTATTGACAAACACTACCACCGTTGTGTGTGATGTTGTTGACAAACACCATCACCGTGGTGTGCGATAGTGTTGACAAACACCACCACCGTGGTGTGTGATAGTATTGACAAACACTACCACCGTTGTGTGTGATGTTGACAAACACTACCACCATAGTGCTAACCAGCAGCATCATACACCATTACACGCTACCCACCACCACCCACCACCACCTACCAATACAAATTCATTAGTGTATTCTCTACACCTGTGTGCAATAACCCTCGCTTCAAGACTCGTTACTGTTTATATTGTGTAATGTAGCAATGGTGGTGAGGGAGGAGTATTAGAGGAGGTAGTAGGGATGGTAATGGTGGTAATGTTGCTGGCAGTAATGGTATTGGTACTGATCCTCGAACTACTATTAATGGTATGGTCTCTAACCAGTTAGGCTGTATAAATGACTGATCACCGTCAGGGAGGAGTAGGAGTGACCAAGAAAACTGAGGAGTTGAAGGGACTGACGAAAGCTAAAAAATTATTTAATGGTTACTACTCATAACTATGTTTTTAAAGGGGTGGACCGGTAAGCCAGGAGAAGACCTCGGTCAGATGACCACAAGCTCCAGCGGCGGGTCATCATAACTTCCACGTCAGGAAACACTTGTCCTGTTTATTGACAAATCTTACCTAACCTAACCTGACGAGAGCTGAAAGGTCAAGCCGTTACAATACTGGTAGACAGTACCAACAAGATGAGAAATTGGACACATGTGCAACATCTGGCTATCTTTATTGGAAGAAGTTTCAAATTAACTCTGCACTGAATTGTTATAACCACTGGTTGGCGAAACGTTTTAAGATAAAGATACTCAAGTGTTGCCTGTGTGTCTAATTGCTCAACTCATAACATGCAAACTAAATCATCAAACGGAGTTTAGCCCCTGTAGAGTTCTCTTGGGTAAGGAGAGAGAGAGAGAGAGAGAGAGAGAGAGAGAGAGAGAGAGAGAGAGTATGAGGCGGAGATAAAAGTGAAAGGGCTTAATATCATGCTAGGTCAAACGCTCTGTAATTCAATAACTGTAAATTTCTCTGGTAATTACAGAACCTTTGGTACCAAAAAGATGAAACAAATTAGACACTACGAGCAAGAAACTGCAGCTCCATATTATTGTCTTCACATATATGCATTTTTTAACACGTCGTTTTTTTCCCCGAATTGCCAGTCGTCTAATTATGCCCGACTAAAGAAACCTACGTAGTAGGCTACTTCAGTCACATACACAGGAGTATAAATTGTAGGCAGCAGGCGTAGTAGTGAGGTAAAGATGATGCAGTCAGTCCATCAACCTTAGAGAAATAGTTTCTGAGATGGTCAGTCTGGAACAATGTGAAGCTGAAGCATAAGAATGGAGTCTTAAATACTAGCGAAGGTAAGGCATGGAAGATCTCGACGACGTAGCAGGAGTTAAGAGTGCTGGTATTCCAACGCATGCTCGAAATGTTGGAGGATGGGTTGCTGACCGACTGTTCTGAGATATACTGGAATCCCGACCATGAAATTTTCTTTGATCTTAAACCTTGGTTTCTGTGATGTGAACCTGAACATTTGCTTGATGTGCCACCCACACAAGCAACGACCATGCCGAACGCACGAATCACAAAATCCGTGAAGTGCTCAGAGTGACTATCAGAGTGACTATGGCCGTTGATGCCATTCCAGATGTATAGAGTACATAACCCTTAGATATTTTCTTTGACCACTTACTGTGACCCCTGACTTTTGATCTCTTGCTTTACCTGCCATTTGAATTTAGTGAAGTGATACAGTTCTGTTGTACTGTTACTGTAGAACGAGTAATAAATCTCTAAATACCAATGGAGCGAAGATAATAGAAAACACAAATTAACAAGAACAGGGAGCAACATCAATAAAAATGCACACAACAGTGTGCAATAAGTCTGTTCTGAACATAAAAGAAACTTGTGATATTTTGCTACTACAACAATTACTACAACTGCTACTACATCGACTACTACAACTGCTGCTACCACGACTACTGCTGTAATACAGCGACAACTATAATTATTAGTGCTTCACTACCACAACGACGAATAGTACAACTACTACAGTTGCTACTATTATATCTACTATTACTACTACTCTACCACTGCTGAAGACTCTACTACTACTATAACTGCTACAACAACAACTAATAATAATATTAATGATAAATATGATATAAGACACATTTTAATTGATACAGAATGCAATTAATGGTTTCACTGGAATTTTCATTGAAAGTTAATTTGCATTATTTTGCATTTTCATTTATGCATATTTTCCTTCACTGTGTGTGTGTGTGTGTGTGTGTGTGTGTGTGTGTGTGTGTGTGTGTGTGTACTAACCTAATTGTACTCACCTAATTGTGGTTGCAGGGGTCGAGACTCAGCTCCTGGCCCCGCCTCTTCACTGATCGCTACTGGATCCTCTCTCTCTCTGCTTCCTGAGCTTTGTCATACCTCTTCTTAAAACTATGTATGGTTCCTGCCTCCACTACTTCACTTGCTAGGCTATTCCACTTGCTGACAACTCTATGACTGAAGAAATACTTCCTAACGTCCCTGTGACTCGTCTGAGTCTTCAGCTTCCAGTTGTGACCCCTTGTCCCTGTGTCCCCTCTCTGGAACATCCTATCTCTGTCCACCTTGTCTATTCCCCGCAATATCTTGTATGTCGTTATCATGTCTCCCCTGACCCTTCTGTCCTCCAGTGTCGTCAGTCCGATTTCCCTTAACCTTTCCTCATACGACATTCCCTTGAGCTCTGGGACTAGCCTTGTTGCAAACCTTTGTACTTTCTCTAACTTCTTGACGTGCTTGACCAGGTGTGGGTTCCAGACTGGTGCTGCATACTCCAGTATGGGCCTAACATACACAGTGTACAGTGTCTTGAACGATTCCTTATTAAGGTATCGGAACGCTATTCTAAGGTTTGCCAGTCGCCCGTATGCTGCAGCGGTTATTTGGTTGATGTGTGCCTCCGGTGATGTGCTCGGTGTTATGGTCACCCCAAGGTCTTTCTCCCTGAATGAGGTCTGTAGTCTTTGTCCACCTAGCCTATACTCTGTCTGCGGTCTTCTTTGCCCCTCCCCAATCTTCATGACTTTGCATTTGGCTGGATCGAATTCGAGAAGCAAGTTGCTGGACCACATGTCCAGCCTGTCCAGGTCTCTTTGCAGTCCTGCCTCATCCTCGTCCGATTTAATTCTTCTCATCAACTTCACGTCATCTGCGAACAGGGACACTTCAGAGTCTATTCCTTCCATCATGTCGTTCACATATATCAAAAATAGCACTGGTCCTAGAACTGACCCCTGTGGGACCCCGCTCGTAACAGGCGCCCACTGTGATACCTCTTCACGTACCATGACTCGTTGCTGCCTCCCTGTCAGGTATTCCCTTATCCATTGCAGTGCCCTCCCTTTTACGTGCGCCTGATCCTCCAGCTTCTGCACTAATCTCTTGTGGGGAACTGTGTCAAAGGCCTTCCTGCAGTCTAGGAAAACGCAATCTACCCACCCCTCTCTCTCGTGTCTTACTTCTGTTACCTTGTCATAAAACTCCAGGAGGTTTGTGATACAAGATTTGCCTTCCATGAACCCATGCTGGTTTTCATTTATAATCTTGTTCCTTTCCAGGTGTTCGACCACTCTCCTCCTGATAATCTTCTCCATGACTTTGCACACAATACATGTCAGAGACACAGGTCTGTAGTTTAGTGCCTCGTTTCTGTTTCCTTTCTTAAATATGGGGACTACATTAGCTGTCTTCCATTTCTCAGGTAGTTGCCCAGTTTCAAGGGATGTGTTGAAGATTGTGGTTAGAGGCACGCACAGCATCTCTGCTCCTTCTCTAAGGACCCATGGGGAGATGTTGTCCGGTCCCATAGCCTTTGAGGTGTCAAGGTCACTTAAGAGCTTCTTCACCTCCTCCTCAGTTGTTCGTATGTCATCCAACACTTGTTGGTATATTCCCTCTTGATGTTCCCTTCTGTGCTGTCTTCCCACAGCCCTTCCTGTCTCTACTGTAAAAACTTCCTTAAATCTCCTGTTCAGCTCCTCACATACCTCCTGATCATTTCTTGTGAGTTCTCCACCTTCTGTCCTTAATCTGATCACCTGGTCTTTGACTGTTGTCTTCCTCCTGATGTGGCTATACAACAGTTTCGGGTCAGTCTTGATTCTCGATGCTATGTCATTTTCATACTGTCTCTGGGCCTCCCTCCTTACCTGTGCGTACTCATTCCTGGCTCTGCGACTGATCTCCCTATTTTCGTGTGTTCTTTGCCTTCTGTACTTTTTCCATTCTCGTTCTGGTCTTCCCGTTGTTACTGTTGCCCTTGGGAATAAACCTTTCCACTGCCTCCTTGCATTTTGTTGTTACATATTCCATCATTTCATTTACTGGCTTTCCTGCCAGTTCTCTGTCCCACTGGACCTCCCGCAGGAAGTTCTTCAACCCTACGTAGTCCCCTCTTTTATAGTCAGGCTTTTCCCATTCAACTCCTGTTATTCTCTCCACTTGCAGCTCTACTATGTATTCAAAGCACAGAACCACGTGGTCGCTAGCTCCTAGGGGACTCTTATACTTGATGTCCTCAATATCTGAGCTGCCCAGGGTGAACACAAGGTCCAATCTTGCTGGTTCATCCTCCCCTCTCACTCTGGTAGTGTCCTTAACATGTTGGTGCATGAGGTTTTCCAGCACCACGTCCAACATCCTGGCTCTCCATGTTTCGGGACCCCCATGTGGCTCCAGGTTTTCCCAGTCAATCTCCCTGTGGTTGAAATCCCCCATAACCAGCAACTTTGCTCTGCTGGAGTGAGCTCTTCTTGCCACCTCAGCAAGTGTGTCCACCATTGCTCTGTTGCTCTCTTCATATTCCTCTCTTGGCCTCCTGCAGTTCTGTGGTATATTATACATCACTGCAATGACCACTTTGTGTTCCCCAGACTGAAGTGTACCTGCTATGTAGTCTCTTTCTCCCGTCTCATCTATGTCTTCCATTTTCTCGAATTTCCATCTGTTTTTTTACGAGCAGAGCAACCCCACCTCCCCCCCTGCCCCTTCCATCTTTCCTCATGATCTGGTATCCTGGTGGGAAGATTGCATCTGTTGTCTCCATGAGTTTTGTTTCTGTAACTGCTATGATGTCTGGAGACTTCTCATTGATTCTTTCTTGCCATTCCTCATGTTTATTCGTTAATCCATCTGCATTTGTGTACCAAACCTTCAACTTCTGTTCTAATGCTGTAACTGTGGTGTGGGGGGTGGAAACAGAGGGATCAGTGTGTGATGGTTGGTTTGGATTGTTCAGTTGCCTTGGGGGTGTCGTGGCTGGAGTCCTTCTGCAGGTGTTTCTGGGGGATGTGCTTGTCCTTGCATTTGATCCCGGGTTATTCTGCTCTCCTTTTTCATTTCCTTCCATTTCTCCTTTCGTTTTTGAACTCTCTCTTTCATTGTCTTCCTTTCGTCCTGTGTTCTGTCTCGATCGAGGTACACACTCCGGAACTCCTGCTAGCCTCTCAGCCGTGCTTTCTCCTGCAGGATCATGGTTCGGGTTGATTCTGCCTTGAAAATTACTTTGAGAGGCCGATTCCTTTTCTTTGTGAACCACCCAATTCTCCGAAAATTTGCCACCTGGGTCATGTCCCCCTCGCCTATCACCTTCATGATATCTTCAATCGCTTTTTTCTCCTCCTGCTTTCTTTCATCATAAGTTTCCCCTTTAGCTTCGTCTAGCCCATAGACAAACACGGATCTTTCCCTTTCCACCTCCCACTGTGACTCCCATTGCATCCTCTGATGTGTTTTAGTTCCTTCCCGTGGAGTGTTCCTTCCTTCAGTCCCTTCCCTAGTTATGGCCCCTATGCTTCTTGGTTTATCCTTCCTGCTCACCTGCTCCTGGCCCCCACAGGTATCTGGTAAGGTCCTTGCACATGTCCTAGTTCCTTCAATGTCTTCCAACCTCTCATTCTGTCCTAGTGTGCTCCCTGTCTTTGTTTTGGCCCCATGTGGGTTTGACAGAATCTCTGCATACAGTTTAGTTTCCATGCTTCCTTCAGACCTGTTGTCTGTGTTTGATGTAGCCATTGCCGATGCTACTTCTGTAATATCTTTGTCTCTGTGCTGTTTCAGATGTCTCAGCTCCTCTTCTAATCTCTCTATCTTGATTTCTGCTGCTGTGGCCTGTTGCTTCCACCTTCTGCATTCTGCTGCTAACCTCTCTTCCATCTTCCTTTCCAGCTCATCTAGTCTCCTTCCCCAGTCTTCCTCCCTTTTTTTGAGCTCTACCTTCCATTCCTCCCTCCCAGATTCGTCCTTGGAGCCCCTTGTCCTCATCCTGGTTAGGGGGAGGGGAATAGATGGTTAGGAGAGGGGATGGATGGTTGTGGGGGAGGGGGAGGATGGTTATTGGAGGGGTAGAGATAGTTGGGGGAGGGGGTTAGATGGTTTGGGGGAGAGAGGGGATGGATGGTTATGGGGGAGGGGGAGGATGGTTATTGGAGGGAGGGAGGTAGTTGGGTGGGTTAGACGGTTTGGGGAGGGGTTAGGTGGTTTGGGGGAGGGGTAGGTGGCTAAGGTGAGGTGGTTAGGGAAGGGGGAGAGGTGGTTAGGGGAGGGGGGTACGTGTTTATGTCAAGTGTTTGTGGCAAGTGGTGGAGGGTGTGTGGGTGTGTGTGTGTGTGTATGTGTGTGTGTGTGTGCTTGTGTGTGTGTGTGGTGTGTGTGTGTGGTGTGTGTGTGTGTGGTGTGTGTGTGTGTGTGGTGTGTGTGTGTGTGGTGTGTGTGTGTGGTGTGTGTGTGTGGTGTGTGTGTGGTGTGTGTGTGTGTGGTGTGTGTGTGTGTGGTGTGTGTGTGTGGTGTGTGTGTGGTGTGTGTGTGTGTGGGGTGTGTATGTGTGGGGTATGTGTGGTGTGTGTGTGTGTGGTGTGTGTGTGTGTGGTGTGTGTGTGTGTGGTGTGTGTGTGTGGTATGTGTGTGTGGTGTGTGTGTGTGTATATATATATATGTGTGTGTGTGTGTGTGTGTACTCACCTAGTTGTACTCACCTAGTTGAGGTTGCGGGGGTCGAGTCCGAGCTCCTGGCCCCGCCTCTTCACTGATCGCTACTAGGTCACTCTCCCTGAGCCGTGAGCTTTATCATACCTCTGCTTAAAGCTATGTATGGATCCTGCCTCCACTACATCGCTTCCCAAACTATTCCACTTACTGACTACTCTGTGGCTGAAGAAATACTTCCTAACATCCCTGTGATTCATCTGTGTGTGTGTGTGTGTGTGTGTGTGTGTGTTGTGTGTGTGTGTGTGTGTGTGTGTGTGTGTGTGTGTGTGTGTGTGTGTGTGTGTGTGTGTGTGTGTGTGTGTGTGTGTGTGTTTGTGTGTGTGAGTGTGTGTGTGTATGTGTTTATGTATGTATGTGTATGTGTGTGTGTATGTATGTGTGTGTGTGTGTGTGTGTGTGTGTACTCACCTAGTTGTACTCACCTAGTTGAGGTTGCGGGGGTCGAGTCCGAGCTCCTGGCCCCGCCTCTTCACTGATCGCTACTAGGTCACTCTCCCTGAGCCGTGAGCTTTATCGTACCTCTGCTTAAAGCTATGTATGGATCCTGCCTCCACTACATCGCTTCCCAAACTATTCCACTTACTGACTACTCTGTGGCTGAAGAAGTACTTCCTAACATCCCTGTGATTCATCTGTGTCTTTAGCTTCCAACTGTGTCCCCTTGTTACTGTGTCCAATCTCTGGAACATCCTGTTTTTGTCCACCTTGTCAATTCCTCTCAGTATTTTGTATGTCGTTATCATGTCCCCCCTATCTCTCCTGTCCTCCAGTGTCGTCAGGTTGATTTCCCTTAACCTCTCCTCGTAGGACATACCTCTTAGCTCTGGGACTAGTCTTGTTGCAAACCTTTGCACTTTCTCTAGTTTCTTTACGTGCTTGGCTAGGTGTGGGTTCCAAACTGGTGCCGCATACTCCAATATGGGCCTAACGTATACGGTGTACAGGGTCCTGAACGATTCCTTATTAAGATGTCGGAATGCTGTTCTGAGGTTTGCTAGGCGCCCATATGCTGCAGCAGTTATTTGGTTGATGTGCGCTTCAGGAGATGTGCCTGGTGTTATACTCACCCCAAGATCTTTTTCCTTGAGTGAGGTTTGTAGTCTCTGACCCCCTAGACTGTACTCCGTTTGCGGCCTTCTTTGCCCTTCCCCAATCTTCATGACTTTGCACTTGGTGGGATTGAACTCCAGGAGCCAATTGCTGGACCAGTTCTGCAGCCTGTCCAGATCCCTTTGTAGTTCTGCCTGGTCTTCGATCGAGTGTATTCTTCTCATCAACTTCACGTCATCTGCAAACAGGGACACCTCAGAGTCTATTCCTTCCGTCATGTCGTTCACAAATACCAGAAACAGCACTGGTGTGTGTGTGTGTGTGTGTGTGTGTGTGTGTGTGTGAGTGTGAGTGTGTGTGTGTCTACCCTTGTGTGTGTGTGCTTGTGTGTGAGGGAGGGAGGGTTAGGGGGGGTAGGTTGTGTGGTTGAAAGATCCGTCGTGTAGGCACAAATTTAGTCTCATTTATCTTTCCCAATTATCTATTCTCTCCACTTATTGCCCTTTCTGGATTTATGTATTAATTGTTGCTGGTTATTATAATTTTCCTTGTTCACATTGAGAGAGGACTTCCTAGCTTCCTAGGTATTCTTACTGCTAATAACTACCGGTAGTAACACTGCCTGTGTGCGTGTGTGCATGTGTGTGTGTGTGAGTGTGTGTGTGTGTGTGTGTGTGAGAGAGTCTTGTGCGGTGTAATGACTGGCCGCAACTTCTTGTGACCTGACACAACCCTCCTGGGACCTGACCCTAGCACCATCTTACAATGTTGCCCTTAAAAGCTTGTCCCACCTACCTTCTCACACTCGTCAACACTATATTCTCTATGTCTATGCTATTTCTATTCTAATTCTGATAATAGCTTGCAGGAGTGAGTGACCAGTATCAAACAGTATGCAAGGCCAGCCAGGGCCGTCAACATGCAAACCACAAATAGGCGAATAAACTTGCGGTGACAGTTGCCAGCTGCTGATGACGAAGTCGTCGTATGTAGGCCTTAAATCCCTATTTTGGAGATCCTTCACCCGTGATGATTATAACCATATATTCTCATACATCCCGCTTCCTCACGCGATTTCACTCTTCACTGATGATAGTATACACTTCACATTATATACACTTCACTTTATATGTATAATGGCACACAACTTGTCGTGACGTCACTTCTTCAGGCCTACCGCTACCAATGTGGCAACCCCCAACGGTTTGAGATAAGAGAGAGATAAGATTTTGTTCGGATTTTTAACCCCGGAGGGTTAGCCACCCAGGATAACCCAAGAAAGTCAGTGCGTCATCGAGGACTGTCTAACTTATTTCCATTGGGGTCCTTAATCTTGTCCCCCAGGATGCGACCCACACCAGTCGACTAACACCCAGGTACCTATTTGCTGCTAGGTGAACAGGACAATAGGTGTAAGGAAACGTGTCGGAATTTCCACCCGCCGGGAATCGAACCCGGGCCCTCCGTGTGTGAAGCGGGAGCTTTAGCCACCAGACCACCTTTGAAATATTATGATTTCGGCTTTCCTCTCACTTTCTTTAACTAATAACTTTAATTATCACTCGTAGTATTGTTCACTGACTTTCCACTACCACTGATTACTGCTAGCTGTTATTGCATGCCATACAACGCTAAGGATCTCGGAGCCTTGTTACCCACGTCTTCACCCCACGGTGTGTGGTGTGTGTGTGTGTATGTGTGTGTGTATGTGTGTGTGTGTTGTGTTTGTGTGTGTGTATGTGTGTGTGTGTGTGTGTGTGTGTGTGTGTGTGTGTGTGTGTGTGTGTGTGTGTGTGTATGTGTGTGTGTGTGTGTGTGTGTGTTGTGTGTGTGTGTGTTGTGTGTGTGTGTGTGTGTGCTGTGTGTGTGTGTTGTGTGTGTGTATGTGTGTGTTGTGTGTGTTTGTTGTGTGTGTGTGTGTTGTGTGTGTGTGTGTGTGTTGTGTGTGTGTGTGTGTGTGTGTGTGTGTGTGTGTGTGTGTGTGTGTGTGTGTATGTGTGTGTGTGTGTGTGTGTGTTGTGTTGTGTGTGTTTGTGTTGTGTTGTGTGTTGTGTGTGTGTGTGTTGTGTGTGTGTGTGTGTGTATGTGTGTGTATGTGTGTGCATGTGTGTGTGTATGTGTGTGTGTGTGTATGTGCGTGTGTGTGTGTGTGTGTGTGTGTGTGTGTGTGTGTGTGTGTGTGTGTGTGTGTGTGTGTGTGTGTGTGTGTGTGTGTATGTGTGTGTGTGTGTGTGTTGTGTGTGTGTGTGTGTGTGTGTGTGTGTGTGTGTGTGTGTGTGTGTGTGTGTGTGTGTGTGTGTGTGTGTGTGTGTGTGTGTGTGTGTGTGTGCGTCGTCATAGTATCCAGGATATTTTAAATTCTGTGACAATTTCTTATAGGTGGTGTCAAAGCATTTTGACTTTAAATTAGAAGATGAGAAGAGTGGCTGCGAATTTTATGCCTCGCTTGCTGACTCAAGACCAGAACCATCGTTTTCTGGCCATAAGAACATGGCGGTCACCCCCACTCTCCCTACTTCCCAAATCTAGCTCCCTTTGACTTCTTTCTCTTCTTATCAAAAATTGCTCTCAAAGGGGTAGGGCATTTTAACGACGTAAAGGAGATTCAAGTGAAATCGCAAGAAATGTTAGACACCGTTAGGAAGGAAGAGTTCCAAAAATGTTTGGAGAAATAGCATATGCGCTGGGCTCATTGTCTACCCTCCAAAGAAGAGTACATTCAGGGAGACAACTTCAACTGGGTGGTTAGGTAAGTCTATATATTTTTCTAGCGGTAGTCCAGAAACTTTTTGATAACTCGTCCTATACAGTATAAACGTTTCTTTTTGTACTTAAGATACTCTGCACAACGAGGTTTGCACCTATGTTATTAAATATCAAATTTTGCAAAACCTATGTTTTGTATCATGTAAGACACATAGGCAACAGTTAGGTATCTTTATTCCGAAACGTTTCGCCTACACAGTAGGCTTCTTCAGTCGAGTACAGAAAGTAGGCAGGAGCAGTAGAGATGTGAAGACGATGTAATCAGTCCATCACCCTTGAAGACGTAGATCTGAGGTTATCAGTCCCTCAGTCCGGAGAAGAGTTCTGTTCCATAATCCTAAATCTTCAAGGGTGACTGGCTGATTACATCGTCTTCACATCTCTACTGCTCCTGCCTACTTTCTGTACTGGACTGAAGAAGCCTACTGTGTAGGCGAAACGTTTCGGAATAAAGATACCTAACTGTTGCCTATGTGTCTTACTCACCAACATGTCGGTATTATACACTATTTTGACATTCAGTGAATTTATTTACTTCATTAAGTTCTGCCTAGAATGAAGCCTTACTACAACAAAAGATTACTCTGAATCTGGGTCTTTTCTGCCTTAGTGTTTGAAGTACACTGACGTATTCATTATAAATAGCATATCATTACAAGTAAATTGCACAGCGTAGGTATTGCCTTTGATCGAGTGAGTTGCGGTAGGAACTCACGTGTATAAGGCTAATTTGCAAGTCAAATTGACAAGCGAGTGATTTGAAAATAAACTAACACTCAAACATTTGAAAAGAAATAGAATGCTAGAATGGGATGGAATAATGGTAAAAAAAAATAAAAGAAAAACAAGACGTAAGGAAGAAAGACAAGAAGTATTAGGAATCTGTTGAAGTATCAAGACAGATTTATATAGGCACTCACATTCATTTAAGCACAGTAATTGTACATTGTTACTGAAACCATATGTTTTGCAGATGTCTTTAACTTTTTTCGTTGTCACCCTCATGGAACACGAAGGCATCCCTGAAGAATTACGACACTGTAATCAGCCTTTTAGCACTTGAGTCATGACGCGTAAATTTGTAAACTGCTTTCAAAAAGAGGTTCTAAAACACAAGTGATAAAGTAAGTTGGAATACTAAGTTGTCTTTAGAACATACACAATTGTACAATACGGATGCTCAGCTCTGAGGTCTTAAAGAGCTTGTGGGTTATATATTCACTAGGCAGTTTTAAAACTGCAAGGGTCTTACAGAGCATGAGGAATGTACGGCAAAACAACTTATTTTTCTGGAGCTTGTGGATGTGACCTGGAACATAGCACAAGGAAACAGTCAAATGAAGGGTACTCACTGGAGGTTCTGGAGACCCTGGGTGAAGTTGTCGACGAGACTGGGCCTCATGTGAGCCCAGAGCTCCGGGTCCAGTTTGGAGACATAGTATTCTGCGGAGCTGGCCCGCACCGCCCCCACCCTCTGAGACAACACCTTAGGGAAGAGCAGAAATTACGTGTGAGATTAGGTGGGATGCATGTTCTCGCCTGCCCTTTTCCCCCCTCGATAACCCACATCATGAAGTGATCTAAGGGCTCTCCAGCATCCAATAAATTTTCCTAGACTGATCTTGTTATAACGATGCCACAACTACCTTAACACTCACAATATCTCTGTAGACAGAGAGAAAAACTTTACAAAGCTCATCAGGAACCAATGAGCAGGTCATTATGTGAGTAATACCCGAGTCAACCAATCTTCAGTGACAAACTGACAATACAAAGCAAAATACCACATAAATTTTGACTGCTGTGTTATAGAAAATATGTGTTTAACGTATACATTATTGTAAATGTGAATTGGGATATACATAAATTAAAAAAGTATACAGGCATAACATGGCAGTATGTATCTGGTGTTGCTTCTAAGGATCACCATTCCAGCAACCCGATCTCAGACTAGATCTCCATTACATTAATAATAACTGTGAAGCAAATATAAAAGTAATGGTCCATACCACGGGCGGGATTTGAACCCGCGGGTTCAAATCCCGCCCGTGGTATGGTTTGTTTGCAATCGTGTCATTACGATTTCGTGAGTCAAAAGTAATGGTATTTGCATGATGAAAATAAGTAGAAGTTTTTAAGATTTAACTCTCATCTTACATGTGCATCAGCAAGATAAAAACAACAGATCCTGAGAGAGTGCATTATTTTAAATAGGTTGCAGTTTTAAACTCGTATAGCAGGGCGGTGGTACGTTCCTTGATTACTGCGATCTAGAAACCTTCTTCCTCTGAAATTCACATACAACTCAACAGAGGAAACTATTCTAGTGTTCTATGTAATGGAAAAAGCTTACCTACATTTGTGTTAAACCTCTTGCCACTGAGTTTTAAACCAGTGTTTCAGGTTACTGTTCCAATTTTCATTTCAGAAAAATGTTCGTGTCTGATCGAGACAAATTTGTTTAGTATCTTAAGTTGTGAATTTTTTCTCTTTGTTGTCATTTCCTAAATTAGAACAGATTAAGTAGCTTAATTTCTTAAATGTAATTTTTTATATACATTTAAAACTTGTTTTATATGAACCGCAAACAACTCCTTATTACAGTAATATAGACGATTACTTCACCTCAGTTCAAATGTGCATGATCAAAGTTGATGTAGATGGATATGAACAAGTACAGACAACAGATGGGTTTTACTGTCATCGTCTTGACTCAAAGCAATAATATCTGGGTGTTTCTCGGAGCGTGTATATGATTAAGTCGTCTCTTATAAATAGTATTCTACAGACTCTGGAGTAGAAGACGTTAAATTTTACCAGTGAGAGATCTGCTGCTACAAAGCTTTAAAATTTACGCACAAGTGATAAATTTAATTTCAAGGTTAGACTCGGTGCCACTGGAATGAAATAGACCATCTTATCTTGAACATTTTCAGAAGTTTATTGAGCTGGTATAGCAGCATAAACAGAGTTAACACACAAAAAGGTACCACCACTGCATGCTATTACATATTTTCTAAATCTAGGGGTATATATATACCTTTTTAAAAATTAGCATAATCATTATTTGTTACTCAGGTGGTAATGACCAACCCTGCTGACACATGGAGTTGATGTGTTGAAAACAATGAGAGTGTTATATTATGATCCCTTGGAAACTATTATTGCAGTATGCGCTATACCCACAGAGGTTATACACAGCTTGACCACAAGGCAGTCATCGGGTTTGATCCAAGGAGAGAAAAAATAGCTCCACCTCCTTGGACTAGGAGCCCTTTATAAAGATGAAATCACCGCTGATAAAGGGCTCCCAGGAAAATTTCTTGGAAAGGGACACTTATTTAAAGTTCAGGAGATTTACTGAAGGAAACGTTTCGCCACGAGCAGCTTCATCAGTGCCGTTACAAGGTATTAGGACTAATGAAACCACATGTGGTATAATGTTTCCATTAGTAAATGTCCTGAACTGTACACAAGTGTCTTTTTCCACAGTTTAATTGTATCGTCATACATTTTGTCGTGACTTTCCACTGTGTTCTTAGCCATACCTCTCACCTAGTTCACGGTCTCTCATAGTGTCTCCCCATCATGCTCTTCCCCATTATCACCCTACTCTTCTCTCCCTTTTCAGTTTCTCCTCCTCACCCCTTTCACCCCTATTCACTTTCCGGTAAATAGTAGTTTTATACGATTATTCATAATTTTCTAATTTAGCATAGTGAATGCAAGGAAAAAGTCTTTAATCTCTATTGAAACAGAGAGAGAGAGAGAGAGAGAGAGAGAGAGAGAGAGAGAGAGAGAGAGAGAGAGAGAGAGAGAGAGAGAGAGAGAGAGAGAGAGAGAGAGAGAGAGAGAGAGAGAGAGAGAGCAAGAGTGTGTGTTCTTGCTGCCCACGGCAATATTCAGAATTACAGAATGAAATATGGCGCATCAAGTGGTTTATAACACAAGAATAATGCACACCAGAGCGTGAGATTATTATGCAAGTCTTCGTAAAACAGCGGTTAATGCCTTGTTTTTTTTGTGTGTGGTACTAAATGCTGTGAACTAGTTAAAAGAAAAACCTTTATTTATGAAAGAAAAATTAACAGAATTAGTAATCTATTTGCGACAGAGCACAGATGCGTAAATGTCTTGTTACAGTAACCTCGAAAACCAGCCTGAATATCATGAAACTAAAACACTTCACTGATCCAAAACAACTTAAATTTCACTTAATTGAGAATGACCTAAAAAATTAACAGAATTAGGCTACATTATATTACATAAAGTGACTTGGAGAGAAGAGTGGCTGAGGTCACCTCTGGATGGGGTTTCAAAGTTGATAAGAGGGTATTGAAGGCATCATGCTTAGATTTTGGTGTATATGAAGGAGTGGAAGCAGTGGAAGATTGTCAGATGCGAGCACGATGTGTATGAGTGTTAGAGTAAACAAGTGTGAGGGAGGAGAAAGATGTTTCTTCTTCTTTGGGTATAATACATGCAAAAAGATGTTGGTTCGCAAAGGGGGGATGTAGCGGAGCTGGTGAAAGACAAAATGCATCATAGCGGGGTGTTTACGAGGCGACAGAGGAAGAAAGAAATATATGGAGATGTTTGGTTGAGTGATGTTTTGTCGGATCTAATAAACAGAGGTTTTTTCACACTAATATGCACGTGAAGGGTGCTGTAGTTGGAAATGAAGGGGCCGGTACGACGGCTAGGGTCTCCCTCCTACCATTACTCATTAAAATGATCTTCAATAGAGATTGCATTATACCTCCCGGTGCAATGTCCTGTGACTGTTGTCCCATTCCTGTCAGTCCATAAAATCATCTCTCTCTCTCTCTCTCTCTCTCTCTCTCTCTCTCTCTCTCTCTCTCTCTCTCTCTCTCTCTCTTCCCTCCCTAGTTTGATTCATATTGAACATTTATATCCTAGGATACAGTTTCCTGATAACTGCGAAGCGAGATCCAAGTTGATCGGCTTGAATTTGACTTGTAAATCCTTGCTATCCTCAGAAACTCTTTATCTGTCTTATACGTTTGTGGCATGCAGAGAGTACGTAACCTTTATTCAGCGCATGTACACACCCTCATATACAGGCTATCTCCCCCAACCAGCGAACCAAGGACTAAGGGTTGACGATTGGGCTCCGTCGTTCAACCAGTACCCAGGTTCCAGCCAATGAGAAGATAATTTTGGCAATCGCAGAGGTGATGTGGGTAACACTCGCCTGTCTGCCCTTGTCATTCCCATTCTAGAACTGGTTGAAGCACGGTCTGCTCTCTAGTGGCTTCTGTTCTGCCTTGCTTACCGTGGAGTGCACTAATACCTATCACTGTACATAGTGTATATAGTGTACATACTTCTGTTAAATTGGTGAAGGATAATATAAGTCAAAAGTTTTTCTGCTGTGTTTATTTTGCTCCCTTTACACCCAGGATAACAGGCCTTTGGGACTCCTGGGTTGTAATAACGTTATTTCTCTCTCTCCCCTCTCCTTCAAAGAGTGATTTTTTCCATCCTAATATATTTTCTGTTATCACTAATACCATTGTGGTTTCTGTTTTTATACTCTTGTAAAGTTTGGTTTTCATGTAAAAACATTCTTAAAATTTTCACCCTAACTCTCAATCTCTACCATTTTCCATCTTATCTCCGACTCTTCTTCGTTTTATCATATATTCCATTATCTGCATTTTCCTCGTTGTGTTCCATCCGTATATTATTCCTCAGTGGCTTCATTCTCCATTCCGGTCATTTCCTTAGGAAATGATTACTTTATCGTTCATTACCACATTTAATTTACTCAATAACTTAGCAACAGTAAGATATAATTGCTGTTAGCTCCCTTCCTTAATTTTTAAATTACATCACCATGTAGCGTTTAATTTTGACTTCATTATTCTGCTCCATTCTTTGTTTTGGGATAAACCTTGGTAACAGATACCGACAAGTTGGTTAAGGAAAGATACTTTAGCAAACACTAGGACATATTTATTGGAAAACGTTTCGGTTCTGGAATCCTGATCACTTCTAACACACAGAGATTAAAAAGACAGAATATATTGCCTATATACACTGTCTTTTTGACCTCTGTATGTTAGATGTCAGGATCGAAAAGTCTTAGTGTTTGCTCAAGTATATTTCGTGTTTTCCTCTTCAGTCTTCTCTGCTTTAACTATCCTTTACTGTGATTTTTCCTGCCTCTCATTTAGTACTTATTTCTTTTATTTCCAATAGAAGAACGTCATATGAGCAGCCATGTGAGTTTTTGAACATCTAGACCGAGACCTTCTGCTAGTTTACAACCCTTTAATAAGTAGGATGTCCCGTAGCCTGGTTGATTGCGCACTCAGCTCACACAATGAGTGTCTTTAGTTCGATCCCTGGTACGGGTGGAAACATTGGGTGTGTTTCCTGACACTTGTAGTCCCTGTTCACCTGCAGTCAGTAGGTACCTGGGTGTTAGGCGACAGGTGTGGATTGTACACTGGGAGGCAAGACTTACCTAAGTTTACCGAAATGCTCTGCATAACCAGGGGCTTTCTATACAGTATATCATTGATGTCATCTAGGCATGTATAAATTACATAATGAACTTGAAGAAATAATAATAATAATAATAATAATAATAATAATAATAATAATAATAATAATAATAATAATAATAATAATTATTATTATTATTATTATTATTATTATTATTATTATTATTATTATTATTATTGTTAAGATGAAAATGAATGGTATAAAATACCGACACACTGGAAACATAAACACATATGCAGTTTAATGTGATCCTTTATTGACAACGTTTCGCCCACACAGTGGGCTTTTTCAAGTCATACACAGATCTACCTGGGGTGGAAGGTACGGGAGTATTTATAGTCAGGTTCAGAATGTTGAGGTCAGGTGAAGAATGCTGCATCTGATGATCTACCGGGTGGGCTTATAGAGTCTTGGGTAGCTTGGCAGGGGTATTGGACAAGTTGTGAGTAGACCTTCTGCAGTGTTCTATGTTCTTATGTGAGATAGCGATGAAGAAGTTTCTTTGCAAGTGGTTCAGCTATGTTATAGAAGCCATTGTTCTGGTTGAAATTGTTGGTTATAGAGATAAGCGATGATTCCAGGATTCTTCGGTATTGAGTGTTGTCTTCTGTGGCGATAAGTCTTGAGTTTCTGTAGTTAATTAAATGGTTGTGTGAATTGCGATGTTGTACACAGGCATTCCTTGTATCGTCAGTCCTGCTTGCGTATTGGTGTTCTGAAATACGTGTTTGGAGGTCTCTTGATGTTTCGCCCACGTATAATTTGTTGCAGTCATTACAAGGGATTATGTATACCCCTGCAGAGGATGGAAGCTTGTCCTGTCTACTACTGGTGATGTCCTTGATGGTCGTGGCTGTGGAGGTAGATACTTGGAATGATGTATTGGAAAAGATGTTGGAAATATGTTTGAGAATGTCGTCAACATAACGGAGCCAGGTGACAGTCGAAGGAATAATGGTGGAGAAACGCTCGGCTTCCTTCGACTGTCACCTGGCTCCGTTATGTTGACGACATTCTCCTCATAACTCCCAGGCGCTTCAACGTTCAAGCTCTCCAAGACAAGCTCAACCAGGTCGAGCCCTCAATCCAGTTCACACTTGAAGAAGAAGTCGACAACACTCTTCCTTTCCTTGATGTTCTTCTCTGCAAAACTGACCATGAACTTCGTTTTAAAGTCTATCGAAAACCAACCAACCAAAACGATCTTCTCCACTTCTACTCTCACCACGACACCAAAACTAAACGTGGTGTAATTATAGGCTTCTTCCTGCGCGCACTCAGAATCTGCAGCAATGAGTTCCTTGAGGAAGAATGCACTATAATTGAACAAGTATTTTCTAAACTCCACTATCCTCGTCACTTCACCAGAGACTGCAGACGGCGGGCATTAAATATCTTCAACACGCCCAGAGAAGACACTGCCGAGAAGAGATACATAGTCCTCCCCACCAACTACATTGCCAAACATATTTCCAACATCTTTTCCAATACATCATTCCAAGTATCTACCTCCACAACCACGACCATCAAGGGCATCACCAGTAGTAGACAGGACAAGTTTCCATCCTCTGCAGGGGTATACATAATCCCTTGTAATGACTGCAACAAATTACACGTGGGCGAAACATCAAGAGACCTCCAAACACGTATTTCAGAACACCAATACGCAAGCAGGACTGACGATACAAGGAATGCCTGTGTACAACATCGCAATTCACACAACCATTTAATTAACTACAGAAACTCAAGACTTATCGCCACAGAAGACAACACTCAATACCGAAGAATCCTGGAATCATCGCTTATCTCTATAACCAACAATTTCAACCAGAACAATGGCTTCTATAACATAGCTGAACCACTTGCAAAGAAACTTCTTCATCGCTATCTCACATAAGAACATAGAACACTGCAGAAGGTCTACTCACAACTTGTCCAATACCCCTGCCAAGCTACTCAAGACTCTATAAGCCCACCCGGTAGATCATCAGATGCAGCATTCTTCACCTGACCTCAACATTCTGAACCTGACTATAAATACTCCCGTACCTTCCACCCCAGGTAGATCTGTGTATGACTTGAAAAAGCCCACTGTGTGGGCAAAACGTTGTCAATAAAGGATCACACTAAACTGCATATGTGTTTATGTTTCCATTATTGTTAAGATATTACCTATAACGAGGAACCTGATTCTTGGTTATTTCGTTAGAGGCTGGTCAACGTTGCGCAAACAGTTTGAGAGCCGACATTACCGCGCAAGTGCCGCGTCTGTCATTGTAAATATTCTGCAGGCGTATATTCCCAGGCTTTCTGTGGCAGTCATTTAACTCTACTGGAAATTCCTATTGGCCGTGTGGTCCTTCCCTCATACACACACACACACACACACACACACACACACACACACACACACACACACACACACACACACACACACACACACACACACACACACACACACACACACACACACACACACACACACACACACACACACACACACACACACACACACACACACACACACACACACACACACACACACACACACACACACACACACACACACACACACACACACACACATAGACACACATACACTGTTGCAGCATATGGACACTAGCAAACCTCAGAACAGCATTCCGACATCTTAATAAGGAATCGTTCAGGACCCTGTACACCGTGTACGTTAGGCCCATATTGGAGTATGCGGCACCAGTTTGGAAACCCACACCTAGCCAAGCACGTAAAGAAACTAGAGAAAGTACGAAGGTTTGCAACAAGACTAGTCCCAGAGCTAAGGGGTATGTCCTACGAGAAGTTAAGGGAAATCAACCTGACGACACTGGAGGACAGGAGAGATATGGGGGACATCATTACGATATACAAAATACTGAAAGGAATTGACAAGGTGGACAAAGACAGGATGTTCCAGAGATGGGACACAGCAACAAGGGAACACAGTTGGAAGTTGAAGACACAGATGAATCACAGGGATGTTAGGAAGTATTTCTTCAGCCACAGAGTAGTCAGGAAGTGGAATAGTTTGGGAAGCGATGTAGTGGAGGCAAGATCCATACATAGCTTTAAGCAGAGGTATGATAAAGCTCACGGTTCAGGGAGAGTGACCTAGTAGCTACCAGTGAAGAGGCGGGGCCAGGAGCTTGGACTCGACCCCTGCAACCTCAACTAGGTGACTACAACTAGGTGATTACACTTTCAAACACACTCACACACATAATACACTAACTACGATCATTTACGTATCGTTTAAGAAATCACTCAACAAACAGCATATTCTATAAATCTGAGATGATAACACATTGGGTGTAAAAGTGTTTTGATGACACGTACGAGTGCAAACACTTGAGTTGCACAAGAAGATTTTGCTTAACAAAGTTTCACTCCGTCTAACCTTTTAAAGAGCGAAATGTCCCAGTAAAAGCTAGGTCTGCAAGATGATCCATGAAAAATGGTCACTTGAACGGTGAAGCGGGCCAGGAGCAGTAATCACCAATGCTGGTGGCCAGCAGCAATAATCACCAATGCTGGTGGCCAGCAGCAGAAACCACCAGTGCTGGTGGCCAGCAGCAGTAATCACCAATGCTGGTGGCCAGCAGCAGTAATCACCAATGCTGGTGGCCAGCAGCAGTAACCACCAGTGCTGGTGGCCAGCAGCAGTAATCATCAATGCTGGTGGCCAGCAGCAGTAATCACCAGTGCTGGTGGCCAGCAGCAGTAACCACCAGTGCTGGTGGCCAGCAGCAGTAATCACCAGTGCTCGTGGCCAGCAGCAGTAACCACCAGTGCTGGTGGCCAGCAGCAGTAATCATCAATGCTGGTGGCCAGCAGCAGTAATCACCAGTGCTGGTGGCCAGCAGCAGTAATCACCAGTGCTGGTGGCCAGCAGCAGTAATCACCAATGCTGGTGGCCAGCAGCAGTAATCACCAGTGCTGGTGGCCAGCAGCAGTAATCATCAATGCTGGTGGCCAGCAGCAGTAATCACCAGTGCTGGTGGCCAGCAGCAGTAATCACCAGTGCTGGTGGCCAGCAGCAGTAATCACCAATGCTGGTGGCCAGGAGCAGTAATCACCAGTGCTGGTGGCCAGCAGCAGTAATCATCAATGCTGGTGGCCAGCAGCAGTAATCACCAGTGCTGGTGGCCAGCAGCAGTAATCACCAGTGCTGGTGACCAGCAACAGTAATCACCAGTGCTGATGGCCAGCAGCAGTAATCACCAGTGCTGGTGGCCAGCAGCAGTAATCATCAATGCTGGTGGCCAGCAGCAGTAATCACCAGTGCTGGTGGCCAGCAGCAGTAACCACCAGTGCTGGTGGCCAGCAGCAGTAATCACCAGTGCTGGTGGCCAGCAGCATTAATCACCAGTGCTGGTGGCCAGCAGCAGTAACCACCAGTGCTGGTGGCCAGCAGCAGTAATCACCAATGCTGGTGGCCAGCAGCAGTAATCACCAATGCTGGTGGCCAGCAGCAGTAATCACCAATGCTGGTGTCCAGCAGCAGTAATCACCAATGCTGATGGCCAGCAACAGTAATCACCAGTGCTGGTGGCCAGCAACATTAATCACCAGTGCTGGGGGCCAGCAACAGTAATCACCAGTGCTGGTGGCCAGCAACAGTAATCATCAGTGCTGGTGGCCAGCAACAGTAATCATCAGTGCTGGTGGCCAGCAACAGCAATCACCAGTGCTGGTGACCAGCAGCAGTGATCAACAGTGCTTGTGGCCAGCAGTAGTGATCACCAGTGATGGTGACCAGCAGCAATGATGAACAGTGCTGGTGGGCAGCAATAGTGATCACCAGTGCTGATAACCAGCAGCAGTGATCAACAGTGCTGGTGGCCAGCAGTAGTGATCACCAGTGCTGGTGACCAGCAATAATGATCAACAGTGCTGGGGGCCAGCAGCAGTGATAACCAATCCTGGTGGCCAGCAGTAGTGATCACCAGTGCTGTTGACCAGCAGCAATGATCAACAGTGCTGGTGGCCAGCAGTAGTGATCACCAGTGCTGGCGACCAGCAATAATAATCAACAGTGCTGGGGGCCAGCAGCAGTGATAACCAGTCCTGGTGGCCAGCAGTAGTGATCACCATTGCTGGTGACCAGCAGCAATGATCAACAGTGCTGGGGGCCAGCAGCAGTGATAACCAGTGCTGGTGGCTAGCAGTAGTGATCACCAGTGCTGGTGACCAGCAGCAATGATCAACAGTGCTGGGGGCCAGCAGCAGTGATAACCAGTGCTGGTGGCCAGCAGCAGTAATCACCAGCGCTGGTGGCCAGCAGCAGTAATCACCAATGCTGGTGGCCAGCAGCAGTAATCACCAGTGCTGGTGGCCAGCAGCAGTAATCATCAATGCTGGTGGCCAGCAGCAGTAATCACCAGTGCTGGTGGCCAGCAGCAGTAATCACCAGTGCTGGTGACCAGCAGCAGTAATCACCAATGCTCGTGGGCAACAGCAGTAACCACCAGTACTGATGGCCAGCAGCAGTAATCATCAATGATGGTGGCCAGCAGCAGTAATCACCAGTGCTGGTGGCCAGCAGCAGTAACCACCAGTGCTGGTGGCCAGCAGCAGTAATCACCAGTGCTGGTGGCCAGCAGCATTAATCACCAGTGCTGGTGGCCAGCAGCAGTAACCACCAGTGCTGGTGGCCAGCAGCAGTAATCACCAATGCTGGTGGCCAGCAGCAGTAATCACCAATGCTGGTGGCCAGCAGCAGTAATCACCAATGCTGGTGGCCAGCAGCAGTAATCACCAATGCTGATGGCGAGCAACAGTAATCACCAGTGCTGGTGGCCAGCAACAGTAATCACCAGTGCTGGTGGCCAGCAACAGTAATCACCAGTGCTGGTGGCCAGCAACAGTAATCATCAGTGCTGGTGGCCAGCAACAGTAATCATCAGTGCTGGTGGCCAGCAACAGCAATCACCAGTGCTGGTGACCAGCAGCAGTGATCAACAGTGCTTGTGGCCAGCAGTAGTGATCACCAGTGATGGTGACCAGCAGCAATGATCAACAGTGCTGGTAGCCAGCAGCAGTGATCAACAGTGCTGGTGGGCAGCAATAGTGATCACCAGTGCTGATAACCAGCAGCAGTGATCAACAGTGCTGGTGGCCAGCAGTAGTGATCACCAGTGCTGGTGACCAGCAATAATGATCAACAGTGCTGGGGGCCAGCAGCAGTGATAACCAATCCTGGTGGCCAGCAGTAGTGATCACCAGTGCTGTTGACCAGCAGCAATGATCAACAGTGCTGGTGGCCAGCAGTAGTGATCACCAGTGCTGGCGACCAGCAATAATAATCAACAGTGCTGGGGGCCAGCAGCAGTGATAACCAGTCCTGGTGGCCAGCAGTAGTGATCACCAGTGCTGGTGACCAGCAGCAATGATCAACAGTGCTGGGGGCCAGCAGCAGTGATAACCAGTCCTGGTGGCTAGCAGTAGTGATCACCAGTGCTGGTGACCAGCAGCAATGATCAACAGTGCTGGGGGCCAGCAGTAGTGATCACCAGTGCTGGTGGCTAGCAGTAGTGATCACCAGTGCTGGTGACCAGCAGCAATGATCAACAGTGCTGGGGGCCAGCAGCAGTGATAACCAGTGCTGGTGGTTAGCAGTAGTGATCACCAGTGCTGGTGACCAGCAGCAATGATCAACAGTGCTGGGGGCCAGCAGCAGTGATAACCAGCCCTAGTGGCCAGCAGTAGTGATCACCATTTCTGGCGACCAGCAGCAGTAATCACCAGTGCTGGCGACCAGCAGCAGTAATCAACAGTGCTGGGGGCCAGCAGTAGTGATCACCAGTGCTGGTGGCCAGCAGCAATGATCAACAGTACTGGGGGCCAGCAGCAGTGATCACCAGTGCTGGTGACCAGCAGCAATGATCAACAGTACTGGGGGCCAGCAGCAGTGATAACCAGTGCTGGTGACCAGCAGCAATGATCAACAGTACTGGGGGCCAGCAGCAGTGATAACCAGTGCTGGTGACCAGCAGCAATGATCAACAGTACTGGGGGCCAGCAGCAGTGATAACCAGTGCTGGTGACCAGCAGCAATGATCAACAGTACTGGGGGCCAGCAGCAGTGATAACCAGTGCTGGTGACCAGCAGCAATGATCAACAGTACTGGGGGCCAGCAGCAGTGATAACCAGTGCTGGTGACCAGCAGCAATGATCAACAGTACTGGGGGCCAGCAGTAGTGATCACCAGTGCTGGTGACCAGCAGCAATGATCAACAGTACTGGGGGCCAGCAGCAGTGATAACCAGTGCTGGTGACCAGCAGCAATGATCAACAGTACTGGGGGCCAGCAGCAGTGATAACCAGTGCTGGTGACCAGCAGCAATGATCAACAGTACTGGGGGCCAGCAGCAGTGATAACCAGTGCTGGTGACCAGCAGCAATGATCAACAGTACTGGGGGCCAGCAGCAGTGATAACCAGTGCTGGTGACCAGCAGCAATGATCAACAGTACTGGGGGCCAGCAGCAGTGATAACCAGTGCTGGTGACCAGCAGCAATCATCAACAGTACTGGGGGCCAGCAGCAGTGATAACCAGTGCTGGGAGCAACACTGTCTCCCACACATGATAACGAGCGGAAATTAAGGAGAGGGCAAGATATCCGAAAAAGACGTGAGATTAATAGCCAGCGCGGACCCATTCGCTTCAGAAGATCGTAATAATGATGTTGGTGGATAGTGAAGATGATGTGATGATGATAGATAGTGAAGATATTATAATGAATGATGGATATTGAAAGAGGTTTAATGATGGATGATTCAAGTGAAATGGAAATGATGTTTAATAGTGAAGGTAATGCAATGATGATCAAAGTGATGAACCTTTATGAACAATGTATTGTATTATTCGTATACATGTGCAAGAGAGACTGTGTGTGACTGTGTGTGTGTGTGTGTGTGTGTGTGTGTGTGTGTGTGTGTGTTTGTTTACAAGTTATTATCTTCAGCGTCTCAGAGGCCAGGAGATGCTTCATGCCCTTCCACCATAAATAACATAAATTTCCTTTGCTGACGTATATCACCATGGGAAAGTGGAACAGAATTCTTCCTCCGTAAGCCATGCGTGTCGTATGAGGCTACCGAAATACCGGCTACCATATATATATATATATATATATATATATATATATATATATATATATATATATATATATATATATATATATATATATATATATATATATATATATATATATATATATATATATATATATATTTATAGCCGATTCCCACCAAGGCAGGGTGGCCCGAAAAAGAAAAACTTTCACCATCATTCACTCCATCACTGTCTTGCCAGAAGGGTGCTTTACACTACAGTTTTTAAACTGCAACATTAACACCCCTCCTTCAGAGTGCAGGCACTGTACTTCCCATCTCCAGGACCTAAGTCCGGCCTGCCGGTTTCCCTGAACCCCTTCATAAATGTTACTTTGCTCACACTCCAACAGCACGTCAAGTATTAAAAACCATTTGTCTCCATTCACTCCTATCAAACACGCTCACGCATGCCTGCTGGAAGTCCAAGCCCCTCGCACACAAAACCTCCTTTACCCCCTCCCTCCAACCTTTCCTAGGCCGACCCCTACCCCGCCTTCCTTCCACTATATACTGATACACTCTTGAAGTCACTCTGTTTCGCTCCATTCTCTCTACATGTCCGAACCACCTCAACAACCCTTCCTCAGCCCTCTGGACAACAGTTTTGGTAATCCCGCACCTCCTCCTAACTTCCAAACTACGAATTCTCTGCATTATATTCACACCACACATTGCCCTCAGACATGACATCTCCACTGCCTCCAGCCTTCTCCTCGCTGCAACATTCATCACCCATGCTTCACACCCATATAAGAGCGTTGGTAAAACTATACTCTCATACATTCCCCTCTTTGCCTCCAAGGACAAAGTTCTTTGTCTCCACAGACTCCTAAGTGTACCACTCACCCTTTTCCCCTCATCAATTCTATGATTCACCTCATCTTTCATAGACCCATCCGCTGACACGTCAACTCCCAAATATCTGAATACATTCACCTCCTCCATACTCTCTCCCTCCAATCTGATATCCAATCTTTCATCACCTAATCTTTTTGTTATCCTCATAACCTTACTCTTTCCTGTATTCACTTTTAATTTTCTTCTTTTGTACACCCTACCAAATTCATCCACCAATCTCTGCAACTTCTCTTCAGAATCTCCCAAGAGCACAGTGTCATCAGCAAAGAGCAACTGTGACAACTCCCACTTTATGTGTGATTCTTTATCTTTTAACTCCACGCCTTTTTCCAAGACCCTCACATTTACTTCTCTTAAAATCCCATCTATAAAAATATTAAACAACCATGGTGACATCACACATCCTTGTCTAAGGCCTACTTTTACTGGGAAATAATTTCCCTCTTTCCTACATACTCTAACTTGAGCCTCACTATCCTCGTAAAAACTCTTAACTGCTAATATATATATATATATATATATATATATATATATATATATATATATATATATATATATATATATATATATATATATATATAAAAGAAGGTACTGGGGAGGAAGGGGAGTAGACATGAATGTACACTAAAGGTCTAAGTCAAATGAAAATCCAAGTGCAGCACTACAACTGACATACTACTAGGTTTTGCTAGAGGAGAGTGAATCAAGATAAAATATCACTTAGATATTATAATGGTTGGACAATATAAAGTTGAGAAGGCTGCTTACGAGAAGAATCTGCCTTAAATGGGCCACTAGGACCATTCAGTTTTCCAAATGGCTTGTCACTCCTACATCAAGTGCTCATCTTCCTCTAGCATATATTCTGCAGATGAAAGACCCAACTGAGAGCCGAAATATGCAGTCTTATTTCGAAACGTAGTTTAAAGCTTCCTCTTAGTGTGTGTGTTGTAAATTATCGGCATTATTGTTTTCCGGTATATTAGACCTTGTATTTATTCATCACACAGTGCATATGTTTACCTTCACCAGGTCCTAACTTAATGTATCCCACTGTCATCCAGTTCTACTCAAGAATTGCTTCCTAATATTCCTGTGACTCACCAGTATCTTCAGCATTCACGTTCGTCCTCTTGTGCCTAAATCTTATTCTCTGACCTTAAATACACACCAGTCTATAGATCAGACGAAGGCCATCTACTCTCTTCACAAAGACCCTCCCCTTTGTACAACAATACGAGCCTCCTGGCTATCCTGCTTGTATTTCATACCTGGTAAATCATTGTGCTGGTCTTCTCACACTGCACCTTACACACTCCCTGTGATACACTATGATCTTTACTCACTCCCAACCTTTCAGAATTTTTTCCTTAATAAAATTCTTAACGCAAATCTTGCCCCTCATGTGGTGTCTGCCGCCATTGCCGGTGCTGTTGATACAGATTTTATCGCTCTTTCCAGTGTTGGTTCATATTAATCCCTCCCCGTATTTACTTTGCTCATTTTTATTGGCTTATTTTGATATTTTTCCAGTTTCTGAAAATTAACAGTCCTGACGGCAAGACGAGTGTAGTACTGTTACTTAGTCGTTACCTTCATCATGCAATATTTTCTTGACTTTATTTTAAATATTTTCCCCCCTAATTTGTGTGTGTGTTTGTACTCACCTAGTTGAGGTTGCAGGGGTCGAGCCCAAGCTCCTGGCCCCGCCTCTTCACTGGTGACTACTAAGTCACTCCCTGAACCGTGAGCTTCATCATGCCTCTGCTTAAAGCTATGTATGGATCCTGCCTCCACTACATCGCTTCCCAAACTGTTCCACTTCCTGACTACTCTGTGGCTGAAGAAATACTTCCTAACATCCCTGTGATTCATCTGTGTCTTCAACTTCCAACTGTGTCCCCTTGTTGCTGTGTCCCATCTCTGGAACATCCTGTCTTTGTCCACCTTGTCAATTCCTCTCAGTATTTTGTATGTCGTTATCATGTTTCCCCTATCTCTCCTGTCCTCCAGTGTCGTCAGGTTGATTTCCCTTAACCTCTCCTCGTAGGACATACCTCTTAGCTCTGGGACTAGTCTTGTTGCAAACCTTCGTACTTTCTCTAGTTTCTTTACGTGCTTGGCTAGGTGTGGGTTCCAAACTGGTGCCGCATACTCCAATATGGGCCTAACGTACACGGTGTACAGGGCCCTGAACGATTCCTTATTAAGATGTCGGAATGCTGTTCTGAGGTTTGCTAAGCGCCCATGTGCTGCAGCAGTTATTTGGTTGATGTGCGCTTCAGATGTGCCTGGTGTGTGTGTGTGTGTGTGTGTGTGTGTGTGTGTGTGTGTGTGTGTGTGTGTGTGTGTGTGTGTGTGTTTTATGTTTCTTTACAGAAACATGTAAATATAAATGAAGAAAATTATAGCCCAAGCCGCCTGTCTACACCGCCCAGAAGCTTGGGCAAACAAACTAGCAAGAAGTGCAAGCTTGCGTGGTTTACACAGATGCCGAACACCCTTGGTGGTAGACCCGTGAAACTGAGTTACCACTCTTGTGGAAACTACGACTCACTGATCCACATGTCCGCACGCACACAAGTACATGAAGGCTCACACACACACACACACACACACACACACACACACACACACACACACACACACACACACACACACACACACACACACACCATTTTAGTGAAGAGAAAGGAATGAAAGTCCTGAATATCTTTTACCTTCGCTGGAATGTTTTTATATATTTTTTCATATATTCACTTTAAGAGGAGTGCCTTGATGACATCGAAGGTCTCTTGATACAAAGAATTGGATCTACCCTCTCCTTCCACGGATCAAACCTGTGTCGTATTACTTGACTGCCTTATAACCTATACGAGCCTTAAGTGTATAAAACTTCTCCTTCAATATAAATATACAATACGAGTGGTCCTGGAACTAAAGCTCAACTTCAGCCCCCTGGAGAAGAGAAAGGTTCCTTGATGATGCTACGGAATTTTTGATCCAAAGAATTGGACCTGTCCTCACTTTTATTAGATTACCGTACCCATGATGGATTGCACTCACAAAACATATACACAAAATACTTTATACTTGTCACTGCCACAAAAACATTGACGTTAAGAGAGTTCCAATGTGGTTAACCCACTTAACTTTCCCTACCCGTTTCTTCCAGCTTACTCACTACAATCTTCATTGCTCTGTCCTACCTTAATTATCTTGCCCGTTCTAGCTATCCCTGTAACAGTAGCAACAACTACAACAAGCACAACAACACCCAACAGTCATCATCGGCTTACAATCAACAACAATAGCCAGCTACAATGAACAACAAGAACAAACAACCATCAACAGCAATAATCAAGAACAGCAACCAACAACAGTCAACAAAAATAACTAATATCAGCAACAATAACCAGTAACAAATAACAGCTAATAACAACAACCAACAACACACCAAAGCAGCAACAACACCCAACAACAACAAAAACCACTAGTGCTACACACTAAAGAATGCCAAACACTGCCGACAATTACAGCAGATCAACACCTGGTGCCGGCTAAACCTTCATTATGCACAACGTTTCGCTCAGGACACATCTTCACAGTAAAGTTCTACACAGTGCAAAACGTCGTTTGCCTATAATACCGCACGATAATGAACTTAACATACCCGGCTCGTAAAATGCGCTTCAGCATTGAACGTGTCTTTCGCAAAATGAGATCAGGGAAAATTTTTCAACGTCAGTGGAAATGTAATCAAAGAATCTGAACTGACGAATGTTGCGCTGAATAAATGAATAGCTATGAGAGTGAGAGAGAGAGAGAGAGAGAGAGAGAGAGAGAGAGAGAGAGAGAGAGAGAGAGAGAGAGAGAGAGAGAGAGAGAGAGAGAGAGAGAGAGAGAGAGAGAGAGAGAGAGAGAGAGAGAGAGAGAGAGAGAGAGAGAGAGAGAGAGAGAGAGAGAGAGAGAGAGAGAGAGAGAGAGAGACAGAGAGAGACAGAGAGAGACAGAGACAGAGACAGAGACAGAGACAGAGACAGAGACAGAGACAGAGACAGAGAGACAGACAGACAGACAGAGACAGAGACAGACAGACACAGACAGACACAGACAGACACAGAGAAATTCTTCCCGTTCCTACTTGTATATCTTTTAACAATAAAAAAGACTTTCAAATGAGTTGATGTAGGTAACAGCTCTTAACTTGTAAATAAAGTTAGGAACCTTAACCTAATCTTGAAAGAGAGAGAGAGAGAGAGAGAGAGAGAGAGAGAGAGAGAGAGAGAGAGAGAGAGAGAGAGAGAGAGAGAGAGAGAGAGAGAGAGATTACATCGACGTAAAGGAAAATTAATTACTTAATACTGCAATCAGGAGAGACATGCTTAATAAAGAAAAGTAGACTGATTAACGCAAATTAAGTTCGGGTCCCAACTAACTGTTTTCCAGGATTTCAAAATGGTTTCCTCAAGAAGTTCCCGAAAAGCAAGAAACTAGGTACCATTGCTTCTTTTATTTTTCTCCATAACAATGTATTTACAAATGTAACGAATAAAATATATCAAAATCTGCCGCCACATTTTTATTCGCATTATCGTTTGATAATTGATTCCCACTAATCCATTTTATCCACTTCCCTCAAATGATACTTTTATCCACTGCAAATGGCCGAGGGTACTGAGTATTGGTTTTCTTATCCTCAGAATATCTCTTTGTTATTTCCATTTCCGGTGTTTCAAAATTAAATTCAAATGTTTGTACAATATTGCCTTCCTTCTATTTTCTAGATTTGTGGTTTAGAACTCGTGGGAAGAACAAAGTGGTGGTAGTTATTAATATGGAGGAGAAGATGTAATGTTATAAATGCAGTATTAAAGGACTCTGATACTGGCAATTATGTGAATCTATGAGGCTATTATTACACAGATAAAGAATACAAAGGGATTACAGTGAAGGTCTCAGTGGATCTAATCGCAGTTCCTCAGCACACCAACTCTGCTGGAAGAAACCTTGCTGAAAAATTTATGAAGATTATACATTGGATATTGGATGAGCAACGTAGGATAATAGTTCTTATCCTGTAAACTTCATGATGTAAAACAAGATTATGAAAAATAAATTTTTTTAAATAATTTTTACAATCGTGGAGAGGCACTAAATATAAAAGTCATAAAACAAATAACGAACGAAGAGGCAATCATTTTGGTTTGTGTTTATGTTCTTGCATCAACAGCCCTTCACCAGCATCGAAAAAATCCCCTGGGAAAAAAATATGTTTAAACATCATCGAACCAGAAAAAAGACTAAAAAGAGGGATACAGTGTGTAGCTTTATACTGAAAACTAGATGTGTGTAACACCCCTCCTTCAGAGTGCCTGCACTCTGAAGGAGGGGTGTTAACGTTGCAGTTTTATAAGTGTAGTATGAGCACGCAAGACAGTGAAAGAGTGAAGGATGAACGTTTTTCTTTTTTTGGACCACCCTACCTTGGTGGGAAACAGCCGATATGTTAATATCGCTTGTTCGCGATTTTTGCATAATATATAATATATATATATATATATATATATATATATATATATATGTATATATATATATATATATATATATATATATATATATATATATACATATATATATATATATATATATATATATATATATATATATATATATATATATATATATATATATATATATATATATATATATATATATATATATATATATATATATATATATATTGGCCCGCCTCATGGTGAGCGAAAATTCACGACGCTCTAACCCACGGTATCATACAACTCTACAAGAATCACGCATCCAGCAGCAGAATTTTCGTTCACCATGAAGCGGGCTAAACAACACGGCTTCGAATCCTCGGCTAGTCGCAGTGTTGTTGTTGATTAAATACCACTTGTTCGTGGTTACAGTTCTACACATACTGCTCATGGAGGCTAGTACACCAAACGGGGAGGAGGATGAAGTTGGCTCGTGTTCTGGAAGTTGCATTTTGGACGAAATTAGAGATAAGGTGGGGGTGATTAATACAGTGGTGAAAAATATGAAGAAAGAAAGAGATGGAAACAGAAAAGAATAAGCAGGTGCACGAGAAGAGAGGGAGGAGGAGGAGAAAATAAAGAAGAAGAATTCTTACTTTTCTTGTAAAGAAAAATATGTAATGAGAAGCATAAGAATGTGAAGAAAAGAAAAAGAGGATAAAGCAAGAAGAGACTAAATACAGTAATCCGATAATGAAGAAAGAAAATTCCAAGAAGTGGAGACTTGAACCTTTCATCCTGACGCTCTCAGGTTAAGGCGCTTACTAACTAGTTAGCTACACAGAGAGAGGGAGGCAGAGAGAGACTTGGTTAAATTAATCAGTCAGTCACGGTTTGTGTTCCATGATTTCAGTTCTCTGCACCAGTTACCAAGGACTCCACAGTTTAACGAAGTTACTAATTATGCATGTATTAACCTGTTTAATACTGCTGGTGTGCTTCGTAATTCAATATATATATATATATATATATATATATATATATATATATATATATATATATATATATATATATATATATATATATATATATATATATATATATGTATATACATAATTGAATTATGAAGAACACAAACAGTATTAGAGCACTTGCAAGTGCTTGGATATACTACTTCAGTAGACTAAGAAGGAGAGGCAAGAGAAGGTTCAAGCCTGCAGGGTACGGCTTGAACCTTCTAACCTAGAGGTTAGAAGGTTCAACTTGTTTTCATCATTTAAAATCTTGATTTTTTTGTGAGAGCAATGCAATGGAAATCATCGAATAGGGAATCATCCATTACACTGAATCTGTCTTGTATTAAAGATTATAAAAATATAATCGGACATACATTGCCGGCCTGGCACTCTGAGATATCACCTCTCTAGTGTGATTCCTGAGTAAAGTATTACCTCACTTGCGTGATTCCTGAGTAAAGTATTACCTCACTTGTCTGATTCCTGAGTAAAGTATTACCTCACCTAGTAACATAAAAAGGGCTTTTCTTGCCTCTCCTTCCAATTCCTCTGAAGATGTGTGTGTAAGCACTTGAAAGTGCTCAGGTTTTCCTGTTTATTTTTCGCTGTGATACTTTTTACATATTTTCAGTTGCGCCATTTTCCTGCGATTCCTTCTCTCTCTCTCTCTCCATATATATATATATTTATATATATATATATATATATATATATATATATATATATATATATATATATGTATATATATATATATATATATATATATACATATATTTACACACACACACACAGAGGGAGTGAGAGAGAGAGAGAGAGAGAGAGAGAGAGAGAGAGAGAGAGAGAGAGAGAGAGAGAGAGAGAGAGAGAGAGAAGTACCATCTTTCGCACGAGGTTTCAGAGAAGAGGATAAACTTACTTCAGTGAAATATCTGGAGGTTCCTGGCCGGAACTGTGAGTATGTGGAATGCAAGCTCGTGGTCAAAAATTCACGTCATTTTTTGCGGCTCAGCCACCACTGAAGAAAGCTTTCCAACTTGAATTTATGTGATTTTAGATCTTAGTGATAGTTTCTTATCGGATCCCAGTTACAGTTTTTAAAGAAAATCACCAGCATTCGAGTGTGGATCTCATTTCCCCTCACTACTACCAAAGAAATTAGAATATCAGGATATATGTTAGTGGATGAAAACTGAAATGAATTCGTGAGATTTGAACTCAAGACTACGAATTCATGAGGTTTCGCATGAATGCCTTGCTCAAACTCCAACAGAATATAAAAAAAAATGATTATTTTCCTTTACTCTTTTTTTCCGAATAAACACGCTCACATATGTCTGCTAGACGCTCAAGTTCCGACCTCTTTAATCCACCGTCACTTCCTCAAACGTTCCTCCAACGTTTATCCACCTCTTACTTAAACACTTTTTTAATCAATTTATCTTCCTTCTATTCGTCTTCCTAACCGTCTGCTCTTTCATACAATCACACAAATTCTAATTCCTTCCATGTCTGTTCTCTGCTTAATGTTCACAACTTACATTGATCACAGACACAGCGTTCCTACCGCGAACATTAAAAAAACAAAAACTTGACGTCTTTACAAAAGCCCGGCACCACTATACTGAAATGAGAGCGGCGAACTTAAACAATTGAAGCATGATGCATTGTCGAAGACTTCTGAGGTATACAGCATCCCACACACCCAAGATTTTGTCATTTCTAAACTTTTTGTTGTATTATATCTATGTGTGACAGTACTCAGTGTGTAGCTGCACACTCATTGAAAACCCTCACTCTATAGCTTGACACTCATTGAGAACCTTCACTCTGTAGCTGCGCTCTCATTGAAAACCCTCAATCTGCAGCTGCACTCTCATTGAATACATTCACTCTGCAGCTGCACTCTTTGAAAACCCTCACTCTGCAACTGCACTCATTGAAAACTCCTCACTCTGCAGCTGCATTCGTTGAAAACCCTCACTCTATAGCTGCATTCGTTGAAAACCCTCACTCTATAGCTGCATTCGTTGAAAACCCTCACTCTATAGCTGCATTCGTCGAAAACCCTCTATAGCTGCATTCGTTGAAAACCCTCACTCTATAGCTGCATTCGTTGAAAACCCTCACTCTATAGCTGCCCTCATTCAAAACCCCTCACTCTGTAGCTGCACACTCAGTGAGTACACTCACTGCCAGAACAGATTTAGTTGTGCGAGTGTTTGCTGCTATCGTAAAACAAATGAAAAGACATGAACAGAAGAGAGTAAATGCAGGTTTCAGGACTATCGTGATAGACTGTAAAAGAAAGTGCCCCAGTAAGTTGCTACCAGATCATGTGAATTGGAGAAAGTGAGCATAGGTGGGACGCAGAGTGCTGCCTGAAGAGAAACAGTATAATTTTAGTGACACTTGCAGGAGTAGCAGACTTCGAAAAATAGAAAGCTTAAACAAAATTCTTATGACAACATCTAGTAGTACAGTTATTTGGTACGTTACTCCTAATTAAATATGGATTTAACTTTGAAAATATTCTAAAGCCTGGAAATAATTGAAGGGAATGCACTATGAGGAAACATACAAATAATCGGAGCGTAGGAGAAATAAGCTTATGACGACGTTTTGTGACGTGGATCATTGACTAGTCACTTTACGTGAGGGTTATTTGTGTATTGTTCCAGTCACGGTATTGTGCCTCTTTGTTCTTTATTTTGTGGAAAGCTTAAAGTAACGGAACCTGAAAACTGAGAAAAAAATGAGAAGAAATGATTACACGCCCAACTTCATTTGGAGAAATGGACAAGATAGTAATAACTGTTTAAATACAGTGGACACAGGTCGAGGCTCAAGACATTGATAATGGAAATGAACGTTATGAAACATTTCTTTAGTCTCTGGATAAAATAAATATGGAATGGCCTGGATTAGAAAATAGCGGAGGCAAATTCAGTACTCCTCTATAAACAGTATGCATAATTAGGTTCAAAAGACTAGAAACTCAGGGACGGAGATTTGAACCCCGCAAAAATAAGCACAACTAGTCGAGTACGTACGTACAGAAACACAAACACATACACACACACACACACACACACGCGCACGTGGGAAAATACAGTACAAACATGATGAATCAGCGGGGTAAGGATCAAGAGGGAACTTCGTTCTTGTGTGTACTTAGTGGAAAAGTCTGGTAGAAGAGGCTCAGACCTGGCTATCGCAGCCAGGCAGTGCTGTGGGGGTATTTGTAATCTTCTCTGCTATTGCTAAAGTTGGCTCAAAAAGAGAGAGAGAGAGAGAGAGAGAGAGAGAGAGAGAGAGAGAGAGAGAGAGAGAGAGAGAGAGAGAGAGAGAGAGAGAGAGAGACAGAGAGAGAGAGAGAGAGAGAGAGAGAGAGAGAGAGAGAGAGAGAGAGAGAGAGAGAGAGAGAGAGAGAGAGAGAGAGAGAGAGAGAGAGAAGCTTTTATAATAAAACATCGCACATCCATATAATCTGACTTAACTGAATTCCAGGATCCAATCACGGACTGTCTCTCTGATTGCACGTCTGTTAGTGAAGGTGGTGGCGTGGTGGTGGTAGTGGGTTGTGTAGTGGCAAAGGTAGTGGTAGTGAGTTGTGAAGTGGCATGGGTGGTTGGTGGTAGTGAGTTGTGTAGTGGCTAGGATGGTGGTAGCAATGGGTTGTGTAGTGGCTAGGATGGTGGTAGTAATGGGTTGTTTAATGGCAAGGATGGTGGTGGGTTGACTGCGATGGAAATCCTTTTCATTGTGGCAGGGAAGCTGGTAGTTAAATGTCTTATTCATGAGAAATAAAGACGAATATGGAAACAAAACAACAAATATTTAAATGCAAATAAAGTCTATATCCATGATATAAAAGCTCTTGCTTTATATATTCCCTGAAAAAAAAAATCAGAAATAGCAAAAAGAGTGTATGTAGATGACATAATCTAAATAAAAATGTATAATATTTTGCAAGACAAGATAATTTCAGTTAATGGATCTATGAGTTATTCAAATCGTCAGTGATTAAGTTTTCATTGTTGTTAATGATAATTAATAATAATATAAACATGAATCAACGTAGGTAAGGATAAACAGGGAACTTCATTAAATAATGTACGAGTTAATTAATACGGTTTATAAGATGAAAGAAAGTTGACTTTGTGAAAATTCTAAAACGATTGCATGTGTGAGAGTAGGAATTAATGATATTATAGAGACCGAGGCTGTAGTTCTCATTATGGACAGAGATCTCCGGCACTGAGTCAAGCGTAGTAGAGTGACTCAGAGGAGGAACTGCTCTTCCTTCCTGACCTCAAATATTTAGGCTGTTCTCCTTTCGATAACAAAAGCATAGAGCATAAGGCCTGCTGTTATCCCTTTCTCTCTTACACTACCACTCCCTCTCCCTCCCTCTCTCTCTCTCTCTCTCTCTCTCTCTCTCTCTGTCTGTCTGTCTGCCTGTCTGTCTGTCTGTCTGCCTGTCTCTCTCTCCCTCCCTCCCTCTCTCTCTCTCTCTCTCTCTCTCTCTCTCTCTATCTATCTCTCTCTCTCTCTCTCTCTCTCTCTCTCTCTCTCTCTCTCTCTCTCTCTCTCTCTCTCTCTCTCTCCAAACTGTGACCTAAATCGCGTTGCGAAAATGGTTCACCTCACAACAAATTGTCTAAACACTCATTTTCCACGCCAGAGAAAATCCCCGAGCAAATGAACTTTGGAAAACTACTTTTAAGTTTCATAATATAAATATATTTTCAGGGAAGGGAGACGGGCTATGGACCAGAATCTGCACCATTCTCACGCACAAACTTGCCACATTGTGGATTACTCTGAAGGCTCGCTCTCGACTCCTGCCCCGCCTGCAGGCAAACCCGTTAGGACCTCCGTAGGGCAGAGTTTGCTGGTGCGATGTATGATAATAATACTAATAAAACTTATAATTTTATTTATCTTTATTCTATAACATAAGTACACTAAATCAAAGACCAATTACATGTACAGCGTATTGAGGTGGTTTTTGTGCTGGGTGGTGGGTTTAAAATGTTTGTTGTGGTAGTTTTTGAGTGGGTGGTAAAGGGTTTTATGGGTGGTGGTTCTCAAGCTGTAGGTGCAGTTTTTGATGGCGGTCATGAGTTTTTTTTTTAAAGCAGTGGGATTTCTTGAATGGTTAATAAGAACATAAGAACATAAGAACGAAGGAACACTGCAGAAGGCCTACTGGCCCATGCGAGGCAGGTCCAAGTCTCCTACCGGCTTAAGCCAATGCACCCAACCTAGTCAGGTCAGGTCACATTGACTTAAGGGAGGAACACGGCAACCGACCTGGTAGCACAAGCTATCAGGTCTAACTCACACCCACCCACATCTACTCATGTATTTATCCAACCTATTTTTAAAGCTACACAACGTTCTGGCCTCTATAACGGTATTTGGGAGTTTGTTCCACTCATCCACAACTCTATTACCAAACCAGTACTTTCCTATATCCTTCCTGAATCTGAATTTTTCCAACTTAAAACCATTGCTGCGAGTCCTGTCTAGGCTAGATATTTTCAGCACACTATTTACATCTCCTTTATTTATTCCTGTCTTCCATTTATACACCTCAATCATATCCCCTAATTCTACGTCTTTCTAGAGTGCAGTTTCAGGGCCCTTAGTCTATCCTCATAGGGAAGGTTTCTGATACATGGGATCAACTTTGTCATCCTCCTTTGTACATTTTCCAGAGAATTTATATCCATTCTGTAATACGGTGACCAAAACTGTGCAGCATAATCTAAATGAGGCCTAACCAAGGATGTATAGAGTTGAAGAACAACCTGAGGACTCCTATTATTTATGCTTCTTGATATGAAGCCAAGGATTCTATTAGCTTTATTGCGAACACTTATGCACTGTTGTCTTGGTTTCAGATTACTGCTAACCAGAACTCCTAAATCTTTTTCGCAATCCGTAATATTAAGATCCACATTATTTAGTTTATATGTGGCATGGTTATTGTCCTGTCCAACATTTAGAACTTTGCATTTGTCTATATTAAACTGCATCTGCCACTTCTCCGACCACTGCATCAGTCTATTCAAATCTTCCTGGAGTGCTCGAATGTCCTCGTCAGAATGAATTCGACGGCCTATTTTGGTGTCATCGGCAAACTTTCCGATGTCGCTCTTTATGCCCTCATCTATGTCGTTTATGTAGATTGTGAACAGCAAGGGGCCCAACACTGACCCCTGTGGAACACCGCTCAGACGCTTCCCCACTCTGATTTCTCCCCATTTATGCAAACTCTCTGCTGCCTATTTGTCAACCATGCCTCTATCCAGGAAAAAATTTCTCCTCCTATTCCATGTGCTTTAATTTTCCTCAATAGTCTCTGATGTGGGACCCTGTCAAAAGCCTTACTGAAGTCCATATACACAATATCATATTCATTACCATGATCTACCTCCTCAAATACCTTAGTGAAAAAAGTTAATAAATTCGTAAGGCAGGAACGCCCCTTTGTAAAACCATGCTGAGATTCGTTGATTAATTTATGCTTTTCAAGGTGGCTACGAACTGCCTCGGCAATTATTGATTCCATAAATTTTCCCACTATGGAGGTTAGGCTTATTGGTCTATAGTTCGAAGCTATGGACCTGTCACCTGTTTTGAAAATAGGTATCACATTTGCCATTTTCCACTTATCTGGCACCATGCCAGTTTGTAGTGATATGTTGAAAAGATTAGCCAAAGGTGTGCTAAGCTCCTCTTTACATTCCTTTAGAACCCTTGCATACAGTTCATCAGGGCCTGGGGATTTGTTAGGTTTTAATTTATCTATTTGCCTAAGGACCATGTCACTTGTGACCCTAATAGTGCACAGTTTATTATCGTCCTGTTCTACATAATTTATCATTACTGGAATATCGCTGGTATCCTCCTGTGTAAAAACTGAGAGGAAGTATGTGTTAAAAATTCTACACATTTCCTTATCACTGTCAGTGAGCTGACCCGAGGAACTTTTGAGTGGGCCTATCTTGTCCCTGATCTTACTTCTGTATACCTGAAAGAATCCTTTTGGGTTAGTCTTCGATTCTCTTGCAACTTTAACCTCATAATCTCTTTTTGCTTTTCTAATTCCCTTTTTTATTTCTCTCTTTAACTGAATATATCGATTTCTCAATTGCCCCTCTCCTCTTTTGATTTGCCTATATATGCCTCTCTTTTGACCAATCAGATATTTTAATCTATTGTTCATCCATTTAGGATCATTTTTGTTTGATCTGATTTCCCTATTTGGAACATAATTTGACTGAGCAGCTAGAACTATGCCCTGGAAAGCATCATATCGGCAACCATCACCACCTACCTGACCCTTAGTCAGGTCATTCCAGTTCAGCCCACCTAAGTAATTTTTTCAGTCCTATGAAATCAGCCAAGCGAAAGTTAGGGACGGAGACTTGATTGCCATTATTAGGGGAATTCCATGATATATTAAAACTGAGTGATTTGTGATCACTTTCCCCAAGCTCATCATTAACCTCAAGATTATTAATTAGTGTTTCCCTACTGGCAAGAACCAAGTCAAGGAGGTTATTTCCCCTAGTTGGCTCTGTCACAAACTGTTTTAAAAAACAATCCTGGATCGTATCAAGAAAGTCACCTGACTCTAAATTTCCTGTCAAATTGCTCCAGTCAATCTGTCTATAGTTGAAATCTCCCATTAGCACAACATTTTCGTATGTAGATGCCTTACGAATTTCGTCCCATAGAAGTTTACTGCACTCCCTATCAAGATTAGGGGCCCTGTAAATCACACCCAAAATTAGTTTTTCTCGGCCCTCGAGAAGCTGTAACCAAACAGATTCAGTGGCTGACGCTTCTAATTTAATATCTTGTCTAACACAACAATTTAAATTGTCTCTGACATACATCGCTACTCCACCACCTTTCCTGTTGACCCTGTCAATGCAGTGTGTTTAAGAGTGGTTGTACTGATTTTCTAACGGTTGATACATTGATTTTGAGGGTGTTTTTTCAGTGGTTAAGACACTGATTTTCGGGGTTGCGGTGGTAGTTTCCGGAAAGGCAATGGTGATTATTGTGTCCTTGTTTTCTTCTTTGTTTGTTTGAGCAGCTGCTGTAGAGACTTTGTTGGTTGCTTTCTCTTCCCCGGTTAAAAACCTGTTGACTACACAGCTGCTGTTAAAACTGTAACCCGCAAACCATCAACCAAGGATCAAATTGAACTTTAAGTGTGTATACAGAGACATACATCTCTCTGTGTATATAAACTGTGCGTTTTCATAGTATTTGGAGGCCGACAGTGGTGGTTCTTGAGCGGTTTCTATAGTTTTATTTTTTGCATTTATTATGGAGGGTAAAACTGGGACAGGATAAAGCATGGAAAAAGAGTGGGAGGCGGAAAGAGATGTAAAGAAGGTTGTGGTAAACAGATAAGAAAGAAAGGAGTGTGGGCAGACAGGAAGAGACGGGTAAGAGAAGTTGTGGGTAGACAAGAAGAATCGGGAAAGAGAAGTGATGGGTAGACAAGAAGAGACGGGTAAGAAACGTGGTGGATAGACAGAAAGAACTGGTTAAAAAGAGGTAAGATAGAGTGATAATACACAGGAAGAGAGATGTAAGCAAGTATGGGATAGACAAGATAGAAGGAAGACAGGTTTCAAGGGGACAGGAAAAAAAAAGGCAAGAAAGGATGAGGAAAGACAAGCAAAGAGAACTAAGAAAAGTTGTGGGTACACAGCAAGGGAGAAGTAAAGTTAAGTAGCCTGATCACTTTGGTTGGGTTATAAGTGATTTTTGACACATAGTAAGGAGTGTTATATCCTGGTCCCTGAGCGTGCTGGAGAGGTGTAGGCAACACTAGACACACACTCACCTTGTTAGTAAAGGCATTGTCAAGGTTGTCTCTGCTCTGTTCTGTGAGAAAATGTTTTTTGTTTATTCTTCTCGTGTTTTCGGGAGAGAGAGAGTGAGAGAGAGAGAGAGAGAGAGAGAGAGAGAGAGAGAGAGAGAGAGAGAGAGAGAGAGAAAAAAAAAGTGAGAGAATTCAGGTTATTTCCAGGAGGGCGGGTATGACTTCCATTTTCCTACTGTCCTTCATAATGATACCTTGTTGTGCTTCAGGTTAGGTGTGTGTGTGTATGTGTGTGTGTGTGTGTGTGTGTGTGTGTGTGTGTGTGTGTGTGTGGTTTCTACTATTTTTGGATTCAGGGATCAAAACTTAGCTCTTGAATCCGCTTCTAACTAGCCGTTTCCCGCTTCGCTCCCTCCTATCCTCGCTACCCCCCTTCACAGTTATTCCTAAAGCTATTTATATAATCAGCATCCACCACTTTCTTAATCCAGGTTACTTTCCTTTCTGGCCTCTCTGATGCTGAATGGACATTTTCTGAAATCCCTGTGAACCCGTTTACCCCTTCTCGAATTGTCTATAACTATCCATCTTATCGAGTCCTCGTTGTATCTTATACGTCGTTCTTATTCCTCCTCTTTCCCGTCTATCCTCTAATGTCAGGTTTAGCTACATAAATTTCTCTTTCTGTTTAGTTAGCTTCTAATCATGGTTCAAGGAAAACCTCTAATCTTTATCTGTTTTCGTTATATACTTTGCCATGTGTGGATTCCAAGTTGGTGCTGCCTATTTCAAAACGGGCTTGATGTATATCACATATTCTCATGAATATTTCTTATTTGAAATTCTTGAACGCTAGTCTTCATTTCGTCAAACGCGTATTCTACAGAAGGTATATGTGGTTCGGTTGATGTACACTTCTGGAAATATGCTCGTTACTGTGCTCACTCCTAGGACTTTTTCCCTGAGTAAGGTTTGTAATCACTGTCTTGTGAGTCTGCAATCTGTTTCCGGTACAGTTTCCTCTTCCTACTCTTCATAAACGTGCATTTGGACTGATTTAATTCCTGTAGCAGTTTGTCTGGCTAATTCAGTATCGATCCTTGGGGAACCCCACGTAATGTACCCGCCCATTGTTTTTCATCTTCCAGGATAATTTTTTTTCTCTGTTTCCATCCTGCCACCACCCTTCCTTCAGTAATCAACCACCACCACTACACACCACCACCACCACTACCACCACCATTACAACCACCGTCACCACCACCACCACCACCACCACCACCACCACCACCACCACCACCACCACTACCACTACCCAACAGTTTCACCACCATCTACTCATTTCCCAATAATGAGAAAGTCTTATATCTCAAGCACACTATTCATTCCCCTTCTTAAATTAGCATATTTTTCCGTTTTTCATTACACACAGTAATTTATCTTTTTATCAGTCTTCGTTCTGCCTAACACGTCTTCCTAAAACGAAAATTTTTGCTACCTCTTTATATCATATATCTCATTTTAAATCATTAATTACATATAATGCGTTTATGGCTATATGCGTATTCTAATATTTCCTCACATTTTTATCTTAATTTCCTTGGAATTTTTTTCCTAATTCATTTTATGTAATTCTGAGTTGTCATTAGCTCCGCAGGTATTATTTACTTTTTTTTCATTCATCTGACGTACTTGACACTAGTGATTTTATCTGTTTTTGTAGAAGTACGTATATCGTGGTGAGTTACGCTCTGGTTATTTCTCAACAGTTATTGTACGAATCTGTTTGTCTGTCTGTCCGTCTGTCTGCCTCTCTCTCTCTCTCTCTCTCTCTCTCTCTCTCTCTCTCTCTCTCTCTCTCTATCTATCTATCTATCTATCTATCTATCTATCTGTCTAGACCCTCTCTAAGCCATAAGGCGTAAACGAAAGGTATAAAATATATTAATAATAACTTGAAAACCTGAAGATTATTCCTTACGACTCGGAATGAAATCATGAGAAAAATAATAAAAAAGTAGGCAGACACTATTTCGTGAAGCGAAATTTACTCATAATATTAAAGCAAACCTTAATGCTTTTCAAAATTCGAGAAAGGTAAGAAAAAGTTTCAAGTTACAATGGGATCTTTAATTGACAGCAACGGACAGCATAACTAGCTAACTTGTAGCTGTGCCTAAAACGGTCTCCACTCAGCACATCCTTCAACTCAATCTTCACAATCGAAAACGAGAGACTACAGGACTATGGGCCACGCAGTTTTATCCCAGGAACTAAATATTGACTAAATCAGCAGCCTAGACACGTTAAAATACCCTTAGAAGCTGAGGGTAAAAAACAATCCACCATTTACCTCCATAACAGCGCGATACCAGTTATAGGAAGATTAATGACAATCATGGATTCTGATATTATAAAATTATTGAAAGCCAAAAGTCAACGATACATTAGCAAATAAAATTTCTAACAAATTTACCAGAATTCATTTACAAAACCATGGGTTTACAAAGTCCCTCCACTACCTCATCCTCCAAAATACCATCCGCAAATTCTCATGACATAAGAGCCATCTTTAAAGCTGGAGTAGGGATTAGCTAACGGGTGAGCACGTCAAACAGGTGGATGATATAGTGAGCATCCATGTACCACCAACAACCTCCGTAAATCACCTTACACAAAAAGCAGTGAAAAATTGAGAAATATTAAAGTGGCGTAAGGTGATGAATTGAGTCTCCCAGGGATCCTTCCCTTTAATGAAATTTTTCATTTAATACTATTTAGCAACTCTTTATGTGTATGGGAGAGTGTTGTGTGTAAGTCACCCCAGACATTGTCCGGAACCCGCATAGAAAGCATCTAATATGGGGAAACTTGCCGATTTCATTGTTATTTGTGAAATGGTGAAAGATCTTCCTTGGTTGGAATTTTGCAACACTGCCAATCAACTCTTAAGGAAAGATGGTGAAACATTGAGTGAAAAGAATTTTCAGCGAGTTAAAAATTGGTTAGAAAATGAACTTGATTCACATAAATTCATTGATGAAATGGCAACGGAGTGGAGTGATGATCTGGTATATTATATTTTGGAAAACAATATACCTGAAAACTTTGTCAGTCAAATATTTAATCGACAGTATAATCTGTGTATTTTGCATAGATGGTACAACACAAAGAAGTGGAAATTAATTTGGAGAGAACTTTTCACAGATATTAAACAATATATTAAAAACATTGAGCCTAATGTGTGAGTAACTTATAAAGGTAAGCAAAATTATTTACCTTGTATCAGTGCTTTAATTCATTTAAATTATTATGAGGAAGTAATTATAACTTGAAGAGATATATATTTGAATTAATAACTCATATTTATCTCTTCATGAAAATGTAACACTTACCTTTTTCGACTTTCTCTACCTGAACACCGAGAATCATGTCTACCATAATACTTACATCACGATCATGCTTTTTTAAGTCATGAATGGGGAGATATTTAAGTTAACGAGAAGAATATGTCTGGGATAGTGAAAAAATAAGTAACTTTTAGTTGGTTATATCTTTTACAGGTGATGGTGCAAATTTCTCCCCATTATATGCTAATGAATTATATTAAAATTTACAGGTACCGATGTGACGGGACTTGGAAGAACAAGACTTAGAGAGGAGGATTTATGATGTTTAGATCGTGTTGTTACACCAAGATTAATATGTTTCATTCATTAAAAAGAGAAATGTTTAATAAAAATTTTTAAGACATGATGAAGTTTTAAATCAAACCTTACCATGAAAAAAAAATGTATTGAGGTAGAATACAAATGTTATATCTCAATCTTCCCCTTATTATTTTAAAATGAACTAAAAAGCAATGAGCACACCAAATTTTTAGAACAAGAGGATACATTTGGTCTGGAAAGAGATGAATTTCTACCATGGATGTTACCCGCATTTCATGGCGCCTGTCTGTCCTGAGTTGACGCAGGTGTTATGTTCTACCTTGGGTGTGAACCGCATTACGCCATGTGTTGGGGTGACCCACAATGAGTCTCTCAGAGCGAGGACAGTGCTTCTATTCGGAAATCGAGTAAATATTTCTACCATTGAGTGTGTTTTACCAACAAGAAAATAATGTTCGATTTTACGATAAAGTTTTCAAAACTAATTTGGAAATATCCAAAATGGAGTCGTTCAAAGTAATTCTGGAGTACTCAAATAGTGTTTTGGGGGTGTTCCAATATATTTTAGGATAGGTTCGGCTAGGTTAGGTTGGGTTAGGTTAAGATAGGTTAGGTTAGGTTAGGTAATGGTTAGGCAAGGTTAGATTAGGAAAAGATAGGTTAGGCTAGGATAGGTTAGGTTAGGTTAGGTTAGGTTAAGTTAGGTTAGGTTAGGCTAGGTTATGTTAGGTAAGGTTAGGTTAGGGTAGGTTCGGTAAGGTTAGGTTAGGTTAGGTTAGGTTAGGATAAGTTAGGTAAGGTTAGGATAGGTTAGGTTAGGTTAAGTTAGGTTAGGATAGGTTAGGTTAGGCTAGGTTAGGTTAGGTTAGGTAAGGTTAGGTTAGGTTATGTTAGGTAAGGTTAGGTTAGGTTATGTTAGGTAATAGGTTATGTTAGGTAAGGTTAGGTTAGGTTATGTTAGGTAAGGTTAGGTTAGGTTAGGTTAGGATAAGTTAGGTAAGGTTAGGATAGGTTAGGTTAGGTTAAGTTAGGTTAGGGTAGGTTCGGTTAGGATAGGTTAGGTTAGGTTATGTTAGGTTAGGTTAGGCTAGGTTATGTTAGGTAAGGTTAGGTTAGGGTAGGTTCGGTAAGGTTAGGCTAGGTTAGGTTAGGTTCGGTTAGGTTAGGTTAGATTAGGTTAGGTTAGGTTAGGTTAGGTTAGGTTAGGTTAGGTTAGGTTAGGTTAGGGTAGGTTAGGTTAGGTAAGGTTAGGTTAGGTTAGGTGCGTGTGTGTGTGTGTGTGTGTGTGTGTGTGTGTGTGTGTGTGTGTGTGTGTGTGTGTGTGTGTGTGTGTGTGTGTGTGTGTGTGTGTGTGTGTGTGAATATCTTGGTTACAGTGATTTTAGTGGATTTGAGATGCATTTGTGGATGTGAAATGTGATTTTTTTTGTGTGTGTGTTCAGAAGAGGTGTGTTGGGAGATGGGTGAGTGGATGTGAAGAAATGCGGGTGAGATGGAGAGGGGTATGGGGAGGGTTGTAATTAGAAAAATGGCGAGATTTTACTGAATATAAAGGTAATGTGTGAATATTTTAAAAAGAAATTATAGAATTGAAAAGTTATGATATATTGGAAAAAGAAATGGAGGGGTGTTGAAAACATGTCGCAATAGTTGGGTAGTTGATGCGAGTATAATATTAATTTATGTGGATACAAGGAGATGGGTATGGAGAGGATTTTATTAGAATTTTAGTAGTAAAAAGAAGGGAAAAAAAATGTGAATAAATTGGTAATTGATGAGGGATGTGGGTAATGTAGTCGAATTAGAGATACCGAAAAAGATGAGTAAAGTGTTTGAGTTAGTTTTTGTGACTTTTTCTGATGTACTGTGTCCCCTTATTAACTTTAATGAACTAAAAGGGTTAAACCGAGAAAAAATTGTGGGTTGTGGATGTTGTGGGGTGTGTGTTAGGTGTCATAGAGTTTTTTTTGTGAAAATCTTGGTTACAGTGATGACATTAGTTAAAACGAGTAAAATTTGTTGGTAATTGATGAGGGTAGTGTAGTCGAATTAGAGTTACCGAAAAAAGATGATATAAGTGGGTTGTGATGAAATTAGTTAAAAAAAAAACGATATTCAAAGGTGTTTTGAAGGTGTTCAAAGGTGTTTATGTGAGTATTCAAATGATTATGAGAGTGTTTTGGGGGTGTTCAAAGTAAAGTGTTTGAGTTAGTTTTTGTGACTTTTTTTCTGATGTATTGTGTCCCCTTAATAACTTTAATGAACTAAAAGGGTAAAAACGAGAAAAATTGTGGGTGTTGTGGGGTGTGTGTGCGTGTGTGTTAGGTGTCATAGAGTTTTTTTTTTTTTGTGAAAATCTTGGTTACAGTGATGACATTAGTTAAAACGAGTAAAATTTGTTGGTAATTGATGAGGGTAGTGTAGTCGAATTAGAGTTACCGAAAAAAGATGATATAAGTGGGTTGTGATGAAATTAGTTTAAAAACGATATTCAAAGGTGTTTTGAAGGTGTTCAAGGGTGTTTATGTGAGTATTCAAATGATTATGAGAGTGTTTTTGGGGGTGTTCAAAGTAAAGTGTTTGAGTTAGTTTTTGTGACTTTTTTTCTGATGTATTGTGTCCCCTTAATAACTTTAATGAACTAAAAGGGTAAAAAACGAGAAAATGCCTAGTCTGGAGACTGAGGGATGAGTTGTAATTTAATGAAATGTGTAAGTGCAGATAAATTAGAGATGTCAAATCTTATTTGGGAGTACTCAAATAGTGTTTTGG
>NC_091325.1:15517336-15597336 GCF_038502225.1 Cherax quadricarinatus
TGTTTATCACACTGTTGTTTATCCCACTGTTGTTTATCCCACTGTTGTTTATCCCACTGTTGTTTATCCCACTGTTGTTTATGACACTGTTGTTTATCCCACTGTTGTTTATCCCACTGTTGTTTATCCCACTGTTGTTTATCCCACTGTTGTTTATGACACTGTTGTTTATCACACTGTTGTTTATCCCACTGTTGTTTATCCCACTGTTGTTTATCCCACTGTTGTTTATCCCACTGTTGTTTATCCCACTATTGTTTATCCCACTGTTGTTTATCCCACTGTTGTTTATCCCACTATTGTTTATCCCACTGTTGTTTATCACACTGTTGTTTATCACACTGTTGTTTATCCCACTGTTGTTTATCCCACTGTTGTTTATCCCACTATTGTTTATCACACTGTTGTTTATCCCACGGTTGTTTATGACACTGTTGTTTATCACACTGTTGTTTATCCCACTGTTGTTTATCCCACTGTTGTTTATCACACTGTTGTTTATCCCACGGTTGTTTATGACACTGTTGTTTATCACACTGTTGTTTATCCCACTGTTGTTTATCCCACTGTTGTTTATCCCACTGCTGTTTATCACACTGTTGTTTGTCCCACTGCTGTTTATCACACTGTTGTTTATCCCACTGTTGTTTATCATACAGTTGTTTATCCCGCTGTTGTTTATCCCACTGTTGTTTATCACACTGTTGTTTATCACACTGTTGTTTATCACACTGTTGTTTATCCCACTGTTGTTTATCACACTGTTGTTTATCACACTGTTGTTTATCCCTCTGCTGTTTATCCCACTGTTGTTCATCACACTGTTGTTTATCACACTGTTGTTTATCCCACTGTTGTTTATCCCACTGTTGTTTATCCCACTATTGTTTATCACACTGTTGTTTATCCCACGGTTGTTTATGACACTGTTGTTTATCACACTGTTGTTTATCCCACTGTTGTTTATCCCACTGTTGTTTATCACACTGTTGTTTATCCCACGGTTGTTTATGACACTGTTGTTTATCACACTGTTGTTTATCCCACTGTTGTTTATCCCACTGTTGTTTATCCCACTGCTGTTTATCACACTGTTGTTTGTCCCACTGCTGTTTATCACACTGTTGTTTATCCCACTGTTGTTTATCATACAGTTGTTTATCCCGCTGTTGTTTATCCCACTGTTGTTTATCACACTGTTGTTTATCACACTGTTGTTTATCACACTGTTGTTTATCACACTGTTGTTTATCCCACTGTTGTTTATCACACTGTTGTTTATCACACTGTTGTTTATCCCTCTGCTGTTTATCCCACTGTTGTTCATCACACTGTTGTTTATCACACTGTTGTTTGTCCCACTGTTGTTTATCCCACGGTTGTTTATCCCACTGTTGTTTATCCCACTGTTGTTTATCCCACTGTTGTTTATCCCACTGTTGTTTATTCCGCTGTTGTTTATGACATTGTTGTTTATCACACTGTTGTTTATCCCACTGTTGTTTATCCCACGGTTGTTTATCCCACTGTTGTTTATCACACTGTTGTTTATCTCACTGTTGTTCATCACACTGTTGTTTATCACACTGTTGTTTATCTCACTGTTGTTTATCATACAGTTGTTTATCCCGCTGTTGTTTATCCCACTGTTGTTTATCACACTGTTGTTTATCCCACTTTTGTTTATCACTCTGTTGTTTATCTCACTGTTGTTCATCACACTGTTGTTTATCCAACTGTTGTTTATCCCATTGTTGTTTATCACACTGTTGTTTATCCCGCTGTTGTTTATCCCACTGTTGTTTATCCCACTGTTGTTTATCCCTCTGCCGTTTATGCCGTTGTTGCTTATCCCACTGTTGTTTATCCCGCTGTTGTTTATCCCGCTGTTGTTTATCCCACTGTTGTTTATCCCACTGTTGTTTAGTCCACTGTTGTTTATCCCACTGTTGTTTATTCCACTGTTCCTTATCCCACTGTTGTTCAACATACTGTTGTTTATCCCACTGTTCAACATACTGTTGTTTATCCCACTGTTGTTTAGTCCACTGTTGTTTATCCCACTGTTGTTTATTCCACTGTTCCTTATCCCACTGTTGTTCAACATACTGTTGTTTATCCCACTGTTCAACATACTGTTGTTTATCCCACTGTTGTTTATTCAACTGTTTATCTTCAATGATAATCAGAAACAATTGTTTAACAGAAGAGATTTCTATTATTATAATTATTATTATTAGTAGTAGTATTATGACGAGGAAGCGTTAACCCAGAAAGTCATACAGCGCCTTGGGGAATGAGAGGAAATCAAGTACAATCGGAGGAAAGAGAGAGTAAAAGAAACCCAAATCCAGTTGGGCAAACAAGAGTATGTACACAGCCTTCAATGTACTCGCAGCGTACAGAGGTTAGATTCCTTATAATCTTTAATTCTAAATTATCATTTTCTTGAAGTCGTTTGGATGGGTGGGAGATACACAGAGAGGTGTGAATTTCAGTGTATATTCGCTCAGAATTGATTTTGTTATCTGTTGTAAGGATTAAAGTATTTTTGACTGGCAATGCACAGGTAACATTCAGCCTTGATTACCCTCGTGAAGCCCAGGCAAGCCAACAAGTAAAAAAAGTAAGTCTTCCTCTGTAAATATCAAATATCATTTGCCCTATGTTAGATTATTTGGCTTTTAAATTCAACCGATTATGAGAGAGTCACTGAGGATGAACATCTCATGTACAGAACCAGTTTAAGTCACCATTTTGACCTAGCATGCAAAACCAACTTTCTCAGCGCAGAAGGCACTGATAAGTGTTGGCAAGACTGTCAGTGTTACAGAAACTCTAATCTGTTAGATATGTTCCGAATATATCCACCAACCAGATATCAAGGAATAAATATAATGGAAACTAATAAGCAACAGAAAACTAGGTGTGAACGCTGTATGTTTAGCGAAAGACTTATGAATGTGTCAACACTTAGTGTCAAGGATTTACAAAGGAAATTTGTTCAGCCCATAGTTAAAACTATTTACGGCATTACAGGAATGAAATCTGCTGACACATTATTCAACATTTACAATTCCATTGGCTAAAAGTGACGTGTTTTCGTTTATCATTATTTTCACTGGGAATAGCTGAACGCATGAGGGTCACACAACGTCTAGAATAAAATGATAATCATATTTAATTGTCGCTTAATAAAATAATATTCTTAATTTTTTTGTTGTTGCACATCATGTATGATGAGCAAATCTGTAACAAATCTTCGTAGCCTTTGTGGACAAGTAAATGCTGGGTCGTTATTTCTGCTTTCAGAACATTAGGGACGTGTTTCCATAAAACACTTGCTGTCCCTGTCCCTGTTCACCCATCAGTTTAAAATGGGTACCTGGGTTTTAGTCGACTGGTGTGGGTCGCATCCTGGGACTCAGTGAGTCACTGGCCTAATTTGCCCGAAATGCTCTGCATAACAAGCTACTTTCTATATAGTAGTATGTCAGTGATGTCAGTTAGGCCTGTATACCTTGTACATGTACTTGTAGTAAATAAAATTATTATTATTATTATTATTATTATTATTATTATTATTATTATTATTATGATTATTATTATTATTATCATTATTACATATGCAGTAGCTTGAGATTTGTATATGTAGATGAGAAGGAATTTTATGTATACTATTTAATGACCTAAATTTTAATTTGCAAGATGATAGTGGCTCGCATAACAACATAGACAGCAGTTGTGGTTCCTCGCTGATGACCAAAAATCAAGGGTATTTTCTTTTGACGTTCCCATTCTACTTCGAATTTTATAAAAAGTATAAGCTAGTTTAATTTCTCAAAGAACACGGTAAAGTTACTCCAGTCATGATCCTATTCTTTGAATATATCATCCACGTAACTGAGTCAGATCATGTCTGGGGGTTTGATGTCTTGGAGTAGGGAATCTCAACTCCACATTAACTACTCCACTCCGAGATGTCATATATAGTCCAGCTAAACTCTGCCCTCACAACAGTTATTGACATCATTCGATCATAACCTGACCTTCATTATACAGAAAGTCGTATCCCTCATTTTATTACATTTACCGAAGAGGATCTCAGTTTGAAATACGCAAGCACGTACACACACACACACTCACACACACACACACACAAGGGGACACAGTTGGAAGTTGAAGACACAGATGAATCACAGGGATGTTAGGAAGTATTTCTTCAGCCATAGAGTAGTCAGGAAGTGGAATAGTTTGGGAAGCGATGTAGTGGAGGCAGAATCCATACATAGCTTTAAGCAGAGGTATGATAAAGCTCACGGTTCAGGGGGAGTGACCTAGTAGCGACCAGTGAAGAGGCGGGGCCAGGAGCTTGGTCTCGACCCCTGCAACCTCAACTAGGTGAGTACAACTAGGTGAGTACAACTAGGTGAGTACACACACATACAAGACGCTGTACACTGTGTACGTCAGGTCCATATTGGAGTATGCAGCACCAGTATGGAACCCACATCTGGTCGAATACGTCAAGAAATTAGAGAAAGTGCAAAGGTTCGCAACTAGTCCCGGAGCTAAGGGATATGTCCAACGAGGAGAGGTTAAGGGAAATCGGCCTGACGACACTAGAGGGCAGGAGGGATGGGGGTACATAACGACATATAAAATATTAATAGGAACTGACAAGATGGATAGGGACAGAATGTTTCAGAGATGGAACGCAGCAACAAGGGGTCACAGCTGGAAACTGAAAACTCCGATGAGTCACAGGGATGTTAGGAAGTATTTCTTCAGTCATAAAGTTGTCAGGAGTGGAACAATCTGGAGAGTGATGTAGTGTAGGCAGGATCCATACATAGCTCTAAGAAGAGGCTCGATAAAGCTCATGGGGTAGGGAGAGAATCGACCTGGTAGTGACTAGCGAAGAGGCGGAGCTAGGAGCTATGAATCGACCTCTGCAACCACAACTAGGTGAGTACACACACTCCAGTTCTTCAGTTGAATGATAGCTCTAGGCCCTTCGTGTTGCAATTAACACATCATGAGGAACTTGCAATGTTACAGAAAAGAGGAGGAGGTCCAAGCAAATACGATCACAGGAAGCGCCTTTACTGGAGTCACTCCCACACAAGCGTAATGAATGAAATTACTGCTTTCCAGGTGATTGAAACTGATTTCACGTATTTTATCAATGAGAGACTAATGACATGAATCAGAAATTGGAATGGTCCAAATTATTTTCCGTTCTAGAGAAATGAAGAAGTGAGAAGAATCATGACGGAGATGGAGAGGACCTTCTAGATGCTCCGTTTGTTGACAACGTACAGAAGCTCTTTTGAGAGTTACTGTACATTGATAGTAGTCAAGGGTTTTTAGTCTTAGGCATTAGAACTGCCCTCCCTTTCCTTGCATTAAATCTAATTTGCCCCGTCGCTCTATTTCTCAGTGCTTCTCCATAAATGTATAATAACGATTATAACAATAATTATTATAATTGTGGTCGATATTATAGGGTCAAAGCAGCAAGGAATCAATAACGCCAGCAAATTTAAAGCTAAGATGGTCTACGAGCCGAGATTGGAATCAAAGCAGCGTAAAGCCATGAATACAAACTCACTAACTCGCTAGTCCATTGACACTACGTCTTCCCTTACCATCCCTCTGACGCAAACCTTGAATTCAGCTATTTTAAACTAAAAATAAATGGAATCGGTAACCCTTTGTGGACGACAAGCGTTTATTAAATGAAATCATTGGAAAGTTTAATTATTTTTTCGCACTGGGGTGCATAAAATGATTTATATTGGGATAAAATTGGATCTGTGGAGGGTGATGAAACTGTCACCGAATCATGATACATATGGTGGCAGATCATCAGTGGGACTTAATCCTCGGTTTCTGGTAATATCGTAGTGACATTTTTGGAGGGGAAGGGATGTTTATCTTTCATATAAACGGTTAGGAATGATACCTGCCTCTTTAAATTCCTCTTCCCCCACCCACCTCTCTCCCCCACATACGCATCCACATTTTCCCCAAGTGAGCGAGGACAATAGAGAATTACAATACACATTACTGCGAGGAAATAAACAAGCACTTTCAATCGTAACTTTTGTTTATGATACTTAAGCTGATGATGGCTTCTATTTTCAGTTATTTTTTTTTAGTAAATGTATTAAATTTATCATAGTTTTGTTTTAATACGAGCATATACACACGAGCATATCCACAAGAACATATTCACACGAATATATTCACATAAACATATTCATACGAGCATATTCATACGAGCATATTACCATGAGTAAATTCATACCAGCACATACACTAGCATATTATCACGAGCATATTCACACCAGTACATACACACTGAAGAGAAAATAGTCACAATACAGGGACTGTAACAATACACAGATAACCCGCACATAGGAGAGAGATGCTTATGACGACGTTTCGGTCCGACTTGAAACATTTACAAGTCACATTCAGAGATTGTAGATGAATGGTTCAGAGAACCGACATGTTGTTGAATTAGACACATGTGCAACTCTTGGGTATCTTTATTGAGGAAACGTTTCGCCACACAGTGGCTTCATCAGTCCATACAAAGGAGAAACTTGAAGAACAGGAGGAGAATGAGGTAATCAGTCCCTCAACCTTGAGTCGATGTGTTCAGTCCATCAATCTTGAATAGATTGATGGACTGACCACATCGACTCAAGGTTGAGGGACTGATTACCTCATTCTCCTCCTGTTCTTCAAGTTTCTCCTTTGTATGGACTGATGTAGCCACTGTGTGGCGAAACGTTTCCTCAATAAAGATACCCAAGAGTTGCACATGTGTCTAATTCAACAACAAGTCACATTCATGTGTTAGTGTGACTTGTAAATGGTCGAAGTCGGACCGAAACGTCGAAATAAGCTTTCCTCTCCTATGTGCGTGTTATTTGTGCACATACACGCTTCAACATACAATCAACCACACACCAACGATATCGGAATCAGCACATCATGTGTCTGTGTAAATCAGGACAGTTTTTCTTTCATGATAGCTTTTCTCTCTTAGTCCCGAATACACTGTGTCCTTTAAATATATGTCTCCGTACAGAACCTTACCCTCATCCAAGTTGCCACCTCTTTCACCCGCGGACACTATCAATCTGATCTGAGACTCGACCCAACCTCCTGCAACCACGATCTCGATTTCACTTTCACTCACACTCCGTCTCTCTCTATCTCTCTCTCTCTCTCTCTCTCTCTCTCTCTCTCTCTCTCTCTCTCTCTCTCTCTCTCTCTCTCTCTCTCTCTCTCTCTCTCTCTCTCTCTCTCTCTCTCTCTCTCTCTCTCTCTCTCTCTCTTTTTTTACACAGGGTTTGACAAGGTTAAGGATCCCTAGCTTTATTGACAGCTATTTACAGGTTAAGGATTCCTAACTTTATTGGCAAGCTAAGAGCTGTTACCTACATCAGCTCATTTGAAAGCATTTTTATTGTTATGAGACATACAAGTAGGAAACAGGATGAAGTTGGAGCCAACTGTGGGCCAGCATTTTCATTTGATCAACTGACTTTATCTCGTTGACATCATTATCCTGTACGAATGTGTTCCATACTCGAATCATCCTGGGTATGTATGATCTCAGATGGAGTGATGTTCTGGAGAAGGGTACAGCCAGAGTGAAGTTGCTGCTTTCTGCCCGTCTTGTGGCATAAAAGCTTGTTTCACGCTGTCCTCGAAGTGGATCCTCTCTCTCTCTCTCTCTCTCTCTCTCTCTCTCTCTCTCTCTCTCTCTCTCTCTCTCTCTCTCTCTCTCTCTCTCTCTCTCTCTCTCTCTCTCTCTCTCTCTCTCTCTCTCTATACAATGACTACCCTCGAACCAACACTGCCTCATTCTGTTCTTCCGTCCTGTCTCCGGTTTCCTTTCCTCCACTTCGTCCTATCTGAATATCGGGTTATTGTCCGTAAAGCATATGTATACCGTCGGTGTAAACTCAAGTGACTTGCACTACAGAAGTTACGTTAAGCAGGTCTGTATATCGTACAGGTGTCCATGCATGCATGCGATTAAATTATGCATATACAACACCAGAGAATTACGAGTACTGAGAACTTTCTCCATGTATTTAGGAAACTGATATAATATATTCACAGCTTTATGCGCATTATCTCTCTCATATAAAACAGACAGGCTTTATCCATGCCTTTAACAAAGCCATGGGAGTAACTTAAGTTGCCTTCCGTGTTATTCTCAGACAGTGACTGAGGAATGTAAAATAATTGATCAAAATGTAAAATCTACCCAACACTCTTATTGATCCACACTCTTATTGATCTTAGTCCTTTCTATCCACATTTTTTCCATACTTCTTATGGTGTAAAGACAAAAACAGAGATGTCGTAATCCTAGCCATGATTTGCTAAACATATCTTATAATAATGTATTATGCAAATACCTTTCAAGCGACACCTGAATTCTCTAGGTAGCAATAGTTTTCTTATACATTGGCACAAAAAATTTTCGTAGACGAGACCCACAAAATTCAGTTGACACACTGGTACATATTTTTACTGCTAGGTAAGAAGGGGCAGCAGCTGAGTAAGGTAACCTGCTTCAAATATTTCACTGAGCCGTTGAATAAACCTGGGCCCTTGCAAGAGAAATACCTTTACCAGTGAGCTTCTCGGCACCACCCTTCCTGGTGATGGTCAAGACGTCTCTACCAGATTCAGCGTAGTTGACAACTTTAATTTAGCTGCTCAGTAATGATGGCATACTCGGACACATTATCGGTTTTTCCGTATGTATCGATAAAGAGAATGCTCCTTACCCCACTCAATTTCATATATTTTAATTCGCTTACTCAAGAATCAAGTTGCTACAACACACTCCTAATTGTTCCCTTATATAAGGACTAAACTTTCGCGCACACCTGAAATTATTACGAGTCACTTACCTCCAATCCTATGCGCCTCTTCAATGCTCTTCCACATATACAAGGATAAAGCCCAGGAAAGACCACAACCCAAGCTATAGTTATATTTGTTTCCCCTCATACACCCCTCTGAACCACTCTTTCTTGACACCGTTCCCTTCTTCCATCTCTATAAAAATAATTATAATAATAATCTTTATTTCTACAAGTACATGAACAAGATATACAGGCATAGCTGACATCAATGACATACTACTATATACAAAGCCGCTTGTTATGCAGAGCATTTCGGGCAAATTAGGTCAGTTTTAATCCAGGATGCGACCCACACCAGTCGACTAATACCCAGGTACCCATTTTACTGATGGGCGAACTGGGACAGCAAGTGTCTTAAGGAAAATACGTTCTGTTTTCCAGCCGGACCGGGAATTCGATCTCCGGACCCCAGTGTGTGAGCTGAGTGCGCTAGCGATAGAGCTACAGAACATCGCTTGCTACAAAAAGATGTGGTGACAGTAACATTAAGTTAACCTCCAAATGTGGATAAACTTTAAGCAAACACTAGACGGTACCCTCTTGCACCACCATGCTCATTCCCTACACAGACTCGAGGTCAACAGTGTTCTCGCAATGATTGTATTTGAGATTGGTCCACCTTCCCAGACGAGTGTGGCGTCAATCAGCCAATAAGGAAGACGGGAGGAAACATACTGATCACTGAGGGTCTTAAGTAAATATGGTCCTTGAAAAGATTGTGTGTGTGTGTGTGTGTGTGTGTGTGTGTGTGTGTGTGTGTGTGTGTTTGTGTGTGTGTGTGTGTGTGTGTGTGTGTGTGTGTGTGTGTGTGTGTGTGTGTGTGTGTGTTTAAGTGTTTATTTTGCTAAATAAGCCTAATAAGCGAGTTTGGTCTATAAAGCAAATTAATTTTTTTTGCAATAAATCTGCAAAAAAAAAAAAATTCTGAACATATCGAAAACATTGATTTTAACAATTATTAAATAAATTTCAACTGACCCACGATATATTTCACAGCAGAATGTTAAAATAAATTACGTTGGTTAAGGCTTTTAAGTTAACTTTGATGCAAAATTGAATTAATTTTTTTTACTTCATTTTCAATTAAAAAATATATCAATTAGCAAATAAAAGAAAACTTTGGAAAAGTTCAAATTTTATTACAGTTCAGCCTAATTGACCAGTTCGACTTAGTAGGCACGACGCACACACTATATATATATATATATATATATATATATATATATATATATATATATATATATATATATATATATATATATATATATATATATATGCAATAAGATCACAGTAAACAGGTGATTTCAGAATATGCAAAACAACCACTCTGAAAGAATAGAAAAATTCCAAGCGCTTTCGTGACTACTCACATTATCAAGGAACTATCATAGTTCATATATATATATATATTATATATATATATATATAAACCCCAATAGCTGTTTATATCTTACCCTATATATATATATATATATATATATATATATATATATATATATATATATATATATATATATATATATATATATATATATATATATATATATATATATATATATATATATATATATATATATATATATATATATATATATATATATATATATATATATATACATATATATATATATATATATATATATATATATATATATATATAATATATATATATATATATATATATATATATATATATATATATATATATATATATATATATATATATATATATATATATATATATATGTAGGGTAAGATATAAACAGCTATTGGAGGATAGATGGGCTAATGAGAGCATAGGCAATGGGGTCGAAGAGGTATGGGGTAGGTTTAAAAATGTAGTGTTAGAGTGTTCAGCAGAAGTTTGTGGTTACAGGAAAGTGGGTGCAGGAGGGAAGAGGAGCGATTGGTGGAATGATGATGTAGAGAGAGTAGTAAGGGAGAAAAAGTTAGCATATGAGAAGTTTTTACAAAGTAGAAGTGATGCAAGGAGGGAAGAGTATATGGAGAAAAAGAGAGAGGTTAAGAGAGTGGTGAAGCAATGTAAAAAGAGAGCAAATGAGAGAGTGGGTAAGATGTTATCAACAAATTTTTTTGAAAATAAGAAAAAGTTTTGGAGTGAGATTAACAAGTTAAGAAATCCTAGAGAACAAATGGATTTGTCAGTTAAAAATAGGAGAGGAGATTTATTAAATGGAGAGTTAGAGGTATTGGGAAGATGGAGGGAATATTTTGAGGAATTGTTAAATGTTGATGAAGATAGGGAAGTTGTGATTTCGTGTATAGGGCAAGGAGGAATAACATCTTGTAGGAGTGAGGAAGAGCCAGTTGTGAGTGTGGGGGAAGTTCGTGAGGCAGTAGGTAAAATGAAAGGGGGTAAGGCAGCCGGGGTTGATGGGATAAAGATAGAAATGTTAAAAGCAGGTGGGGATATAGTTTTGGAGTGGTTGGTGCAATTATTTAATAAATGTATGGAAGAGGGTAAGGTACCTAGGGATTGGCAGAGAGCATGCATAGTTCCTTTGTATAAAGGCAAAGGGGATAAAGGAGAGTGCAAAAATTATAGGGGGATAAGTCTGTTGAGTGTACCTGGTAAAGTGTATTGTAGAGTTATAATTGAAAGAATTAAGAGTAAGACGGAGAATAGGATAGCAGATGAACAAGGAGGCTTTAGGAAAGGTAGGGGGTGTGTGGACCAGGTGTTTACAGTGAAACATATAAGTGAACAGTATTTAGATAAGGCTAAAGAGGTCTTTGTGGCATTTATGGATTTGGAAAAGGCGCATGACAGGGTGGATAGGGGGGCAATGTGGCAGATGTTGCAAGTGTATGGTGTAGGAGGTAGGTTACTGAAAGCAGTGAAGAGTTTTTACGAGGATAGTGAGGCTCAAGTTAGAGTATGTAGGAAAGAGGGAAATTTATTCCCAGTAAAAGTAGGCCTTAGACAAGGATGTGTGATGTCACCGTGGTTGTTTAATATATTTATAGATGGGGTTGTAAGAGAAGTAAATGCGAGGGTCTTGGCAAGAGGCGTGGAGTTAAAAGATAAAGAATCACACACAAAGTGGGAGTTGTCACAGCTGCTCTTTGCTGATGACACTGTGCTCTTGGGAGATTCTGAAGAGAAGTTGCAGAGATTGGTGGATGAATTTGGTAGGGTGTGCAAAAGAAGAAAATTAAAGGTGAATACAGGAAAGAGTAAGGTTATGAGGATAACAAAAAGATTAGGTGATGAAAGATTGAATATCAGATTGGAGGGAGAGAGTATGGAGGAGGTGAACGTATTCAGATATTTGGGAGTGGACGTATCAGCGGATGGGTCTATGAAAGATGAGGTGAATCATAGAATTGATGAGGGAAAAAGAGTGAGTGGTGCACTTAGGAGTCTGTGGAGACAAAGAACTTTGTCCTTGGAGGCAAAGAGGGGAATGTATGAGAGTATAGTTTTACCAACGCTCTTATATGGGTGTGAAGCGTGGGGGATGAATGTTGCAGCGAGGAGAAGGCTGGAGGCAGTGGAGATGTCATGTCTGAGGGCAATGTGTGGTGTGAATATAATGCAGAGAATTCGTAGTTTGGAAGTTAGGAGGAGGTGCGGGATTACCAAAACTGTTGTCCAGAGGGCTGAGGAAGGGTTGTTGAGGTGGTTCGGACATGTAGAGAGAATGGAGCGAAACAGAATGACTTCAAGAGTGTATCAGTCTGTAGTGGAAGGAAGGCGGGGTAGGGGTCGGCCTAGGAAGGGTTGGAGGGAGCGTGTTTGATAGGAGTGAATGGAGACAAATGGTTTTTAATACTTGACGTGCTGTTGGAGTGTGAGCAAAGTAACATTTATGAAGGGATTCAGGGAAATCGGCAGGCCGGACTTGAGTCCTGGAGATGGGAAGTACAGTGCCTGCACTCTGAAGGAGGGGTGTTAATGTTGCAGTTTAAAAACTGTAGTGTAAAGCACCCTTCTGGCAAGGCAGTGATGGAGTGAATGATGGTGAAAGTTTTTCTTTTTCGGGCCACCCTGCCTTGGTGGGAATCGGCCAGTGTGATAATAAAAAAAAAAAAATATATATATATATATATATATATATATATATATATATATATATATATATATATATATATATATATGTATGTATTTATATATGTATTTATATATATATATATATATATATATATATATATATATATATATATATAATATATATATATATATATATATATATATATATATTTATATATATATATATATATATATATATATATAAGTCCATGATAAACAAATTGTGATGCTCATTTGTCTTTCGTATACATTTCAGTAGGACAAATTCTCGAGCTTGCTAATGTGAGATACCATGAAATAATTAGTGCATTCGGATGAAACTATTAAAATATAGCATAATCGGAAGAGTTGTAAATTACTATTATTGAGAACTGCTGAACGTATATGAGCTCTGAAACACTCGGTGTGAAAGACGATTAAGCTTTATTCAAGGAAGGAAAAGCAGCTTCATTTCTTTTGGTCATGAATCCCTCACCGGCACTCACTGTTTGGTGGATCAAGCAGTGGATAGGTGACGGAACCCAGGAAATGGATCATCGACATTCGTAAATATTTCAGGTGAATACAGCACACACTACCACGGACAATGTTCCTAGGTAATTTCCCGATTATTAAATTCACAAGAAAACCCTAACTTCGATTAGGTCATAACAGTGATATGAGGGAGGGAACAAAGGCATGTGGAGTGGGAGATAATAGGTAATAATAATAGGGTGTTTAAGACACTGCTGGGTACCATGAAATGAAGAAACTGTTCACTGGAAACCCACCTGAAGGAAAAAGGTCCTACAGTGACGTGAAAGCTTTCTAAAGAATACTCCCTGAGGACCACATCAAGAGAGAGAGAAAGAGAAAGAGGAGAGAGAGAGAGAGAGAGAGAGAGAGAGAGAGAGAGAGAGAGAGAGAGAGAGAGAGAGAGAGAGAGAGAGACAGACAGACAGACAGAGAGAGAGAGAGAGAGAGAGAGAGAGAGAGAGAGAGAGAGAGAGAGAGAGAGAGAGAGACAGAGACAGAGAGAGAGAGAGAGAGAGAGAGAGAGAGAGACAGACAGACAGACAGAGAGAGAGAGAGAGAGAGAGAGAGAGAGAGAGAGAGAGAGAGAGAGAGAGAGAGAGAGAGAGAGAGAGAGAGAGAGAGAGAGAGAGAGACAGAGAGAGAGAGAGAGAGAGAGAGAGAGAGAGAGAGAGAGAGAGAGAGAGAGAGAGAGAGAGAGAGAGAGACAGACAGACAGACAGACAGAGAGAGAGAGAGAGAGAGAGAGAGAGAGAGACAGACAGACAGACAGAGAGAGAGAGAGAGAGAGAGAGAGAGAGAGAGAGAGACAGACAGACAGACAGACAGAGAGAGAGAGAGAGAGAGAGAGAGAGAGAGAGAGAGAGAGAGAGAGAGAGAGAGAGAGAGAGAGAGAGAGAGAGAGAGACAGACAGACAGACAGACAGAGAGAGAGAGAGAGAGAGAGAGAGAGAGAGAGAGAGAGAGAGAGAGAGAGAGAGAGAGAATGTAGGTAACAGCTCTTAGCTTGCAAATAAAGTTACGACCCCTTAACCTAACCTTGTAAAATCCTGTGTAGGAAAGAGAGAGAGAGAGAGAGAGAGAGAGAGAGAGAGAGAGAGAGAGAGAGAGAGAGAGAGAGAGAGAGAGAGAGAGAGAACCATTCCATCAGGATATTGGTCGTGGCGGGATCACCTTTGGCTCTCAAATCCCAGGCCGCTGCAGCCAGCATCAGCACAAGGTGATTGGGCATCGAGAGGAAAAGAAGGAAGCAGCAGCCCACTCCCAACTCCAATTTTATTTTAATTCTTATTCGAAATGCCTTTTCTTGGTATATTTTGTATTTTGTGCGGAATACCTTAATGTTATTATATAAATGATTTATAAAACAGACATGTAGAAAAATGAGAAACTTGTGCAACACCAGGGTATCTTCATCGTGGAAATGACTCACCAACCAGTGGCTTCCTCAGTGCAATACAGAATGTAACGTTGGAAAATGTGATGGCGGAGTCTGAGGTAATCAGTCCCTCTGCCTAGTGATCTTTGATGGTCCTCAGATTCTAAAGTTTAGCAAGAATTCTAATTTCACAAAATGTATGAATGGTGTTGAAGTTTCTGAATGGTGCAATTATATGTCAGTTGTTTAGAACTTCTTGGGTAATCACAAAGCAGACAGTCATGAAGAACTGATGCAAAACATGCTGACAAACTTTAAGAATAGGGGCATGAAGGTACACTTTCTCCATAGCCACCTAGAAAGGATTCCACATAATTTTGATGAGGTCAGTGAGGAACAATGGGAGAGGTTCCAGCAAGATATGAAGGTGATGGAGGAAAGGTATCAAGGCAGATGGGAAACATAAGAACATAAGAAAGAAGGAACATTGCAACAGGCCTACTGACCCATGCGAAGAAGGTCCATGCCACCCCCGGCCTAAAACAATGAGCACCTAGTCAGGTCACTTCCACTTAATGAAGGAGCACGGCACCAGACCTGGTAGCCCATACTAGTCAGGTCTAACTCACACCCACCCACACCCACTCATGTATTTAATTCCAACCTATTTTTAAAACTACACAACGTCTTAGCGTCTATGACGGGACTCGGGAGTTTGTTCCACTCATTCACAACTCTATTACCAAACCAGTGCTTTCCTATATCCGTCCTGAATCTGAACTTTTCCAACTTGATGCCATTGCTGCGAGTCCTGTCTTGGCTGGATATTTCCAGCACGCTGTTTACATCCCCTTTATTTATTCATGTTTTCCATTTATACACCTAAACCATATCTCCCCTAATTCTACGCTTTTCTAGAGAGTGCAGATTCAGGGCCCTCAGTCTATCCTCATAGGGAAGATTTCTGATACATGGGATCAACTTCATCATCCTCCTCTGTACGTTTTCCAGTGCATTTATATCCATTCTGTAATACGGTGACCAGAACTGTGCAGCGTAATCTAAATGAGGCCTAACCAAGGATATATAGAGTGGAAGAACAACCTGAAGACTTCTATTATTTATACTTCTTGATATGAAGCCAAGGATTCTGTTAGCTTTAATGCGAACACTTATACACTGTTGTCTTGGTTTGAGATTACTACTAAACAGAACTCCTAAATCCTTTTCGCGATCAGTAGTATTAAGATCTACACTATTCAGTTTATAAGTGGCATGGTTATTGTCATGTCCAACATTTAGCACTTTGCATTTGTCTATATTAAACTGCATCTGCCACTTTTCCGACCATTGCATCAGTCTATTCAAATCATCCTGAAGTCCACTAATGTCCTCAATAGAATGAACTGGACGGCCTATTTTGATGTCATCAGCAAATTTGCTTATGTCGCTATTTATTCCCTCATCTATATCGTTTATGTAAATTGTGAACAGCAAGGCGCCCAACGCTGACCCCTGTGGAACACCACTTGTGACGTGCCCCCATTCTGATTTCTCCCAATTTATACAAACTCTTTGCTGCCTATTTGTCAACCACGCCTCTACCCAGGAAAAATTTATCCTATTCCGTGTGCTGTAAGTTTCCTCAAAAGTCTCTGATGTGGAACTCTATCGAAAGCCTTACTGAAGTCCATATACACAATATCATATTCATTACCATGATCTACCTCCTTAAACACCTTAGCGAAAAAAGTTAGTAAATTCGTAAGACAGGAACGCCCATTAGTAAAACCGTATTGAGATTCATTATCAATTTATGCCTATCAAGATGGCTACGATAGCAGACTGTTATTGGAGCCTCAAGCGGGATTGTGCTGATGTTCAACATAGAAGAAAATTGTACAAACAGTGTTATCATATGCAGCAAATAGTGGTATTTGAATTATCTTACTATGTTAATCTGTTATTATATAGAATGAAGGGCTTGTAATACTAGTATTACATGATTTGACTTTTGCAAGACTTAAAAAATATTTTCAAATCGATTTGTAAGTTAGCCACGCCTGAACAATATATTTTTCATATTTTTTATGTTTATTCAACGGAATACCAAGTTAATCAAAAAGTAGAGCCAGTCAAGCAAAACCGATGACATTCGGAATCAGTACCACAAACTTAAACTAGTTTCAACACATCACCTGGTCTCGACACGTCACCTGGCCAATTCAGATTTCCAGACGGCAATCAAATGATAACACTGGTCAACACTCATTTTCTGGTCAGTGATATTACACCTCCTGTGTTTGTATATAAAAGCAATTGTTTTGATGTCTGTTCTTCCAGTTTTCATTTGACTTTGGTCTCGATGTCCTGAAATCCCATATATTTTCTTTCTAAATTCTACCTCCATTTAGTTAATTTCTTATAAAGTACATTTGCTCAGTGTCTATAGAAAAAAAAATAAGTTATGTAGGATTGACAAATAAGTGCAAACCTCCTGAGTATATGGGAAAAAGCAGATAAAAAATGTCAAATATACTCGGCAAAATATATGGCGACTTTGAATGCAATCTGTCCTTCTAGGTCAGTTTTCAGTAAATATCTTGATAAATCCTGTTGAGGTTAGGTTATGTTAGGTTAGACTGCCGTCTATTAAAGGAAATTAACTTGTTATAACATAGCACAACGCTAATAGAGGCAGTAGTGCCTACATGAGTTTACTTTTAAGAGAAAGCGAGGAGAAAATAAGGATCCATCAGGGAAATTACAGTATCATTTTAATGTCAAAGTCACACAACCGACTGTCTTAGTCATAGTGGAAAACTTATCTTACTCAGGAGCATGCGATGCAGTACTGTTAGTGAAAGAATTATGGTGGGAAATAAAAGAGAAAAATTGCAGAGTAATAAAGTATACTATGAAAGAAGGGAGATTGTGTCGTTTCAGCATTGAGGCTTGAAAGTTAAGAATATGTATGTAAGGAAAAGGAAGGGTTTGCTGTATTTAGAAATACAAAAAAATAAAAACATACAATTTGCGCGGATATGGGAGCGACGATACTAGTACCGCAAATGTATATGATAAGCGGCAAGATGATGAAAGACGTACAGTGATATATTAGTCCTGGAGGAGAAACGTCACCAGATCAGAGCCAATGAAAAAGTATAGTAGCATAAAACAAATACGAAAGACTGAAATGAGAGATAGAATAAAACTGAGGAGGAAGGAAACAGTAGTAAAATGCTATTATTTCTGAGTTATGACATATATTAATGTCTCCTGAATGTAACTCCTCGAAAATTTCTACGGAAAGAACATTTATGTTAGATCACAGAGACACGGCGAAGACAGAAGGGAGAGAAGAAAGAAAGAAAAGGATATGAAGAGGAGTAAGATAATGTTGAATTATAGCCCAGACTCAACCATCTGGATGTACGTCCCACGGCTTTATGTCTATGACAAAGATATAAGATCTAGTCCCGTCGTCTGGTATGACAGCGGCTCAGACCTGGGAACTGATAACTGGAAATACGCTAAATTATGTCCGACTTCCCTTTATTTACAGTTACTTTTTTGGCTGATTTATCCTCCTTGGAAAGATTTCGGCGTGGTTATCTTTTGTACTTGAACATGCAGCTGATTTTACAATTAACGATGTACTGAAGAATATCTTTAGACGACTGAATATTTATCTCCAGTTTTGAGGTTAACTGTGATCTGTTGCAGTCACGATATTGTTTTTTTAACTCTTCAGTTTGCTCTTGCAATACAGTATATTCAGAAATACGTGTGGAAGACGGACTCGTCATGTTAAAAACATCGGTTAACTGGCCACTGAATCTTGCGCAGGAACACTGCCATCTAGACGATATACAATACTCATAAATACAAGAGCCTCCCCGATATACCATACAAGCTTGTATATAGCGAGACCTACCTCTCGACACTACATCACCCACGACCGCTGGCGGCCATGATTCATGACCTGAGGAGCTCCGGCAGAACTTGTAACTCAGCCAGGAGATAGAACAGCAAAACACAACAATATCTCATTGGAAATACGAAAGGCATTATCATTTATCTTCCCGTAGTGGGCACTCACTCTCTTGTCGTCGAAGGGGGCTCTTGCCTTCACTTTCTTGTAGCTGTGGGAGTTTTTTCTCTTTCATTTTCTTGCTGAGTGATGGTATCCCAGTTTCTTGTCGGTGAAGGAGGGCTTTCCTTAACTTTTTTTTTTGTGTCGCCAAGAGAAACTTTTGCTCCTTATTTTCAAATAGAGGCAGGATTTTATCCCCATTATCTTTTTAACGTAGAGCTATTCCACCAATTTCTTGTCGTTCACAGAGGATTTTTCTTCAGTTTCTTCTCGCTGACGGTGGAATGTTGTCTTCGATTTCTTGTATTTAACTAAGAACTTTCTCCTCAGTTTCATGTTAACAGAGAGTTTTTTCGTCATTTTCTTGACTGACGGAGGAGCTTTACCTTAGTTTCTATTTAATAGAAGGATACCCTTTAATTGCTGGTCGTAGACAGACCTTTTTCTCCTAAAATCCTGTCGTTGAAGAAGGGTTTTCTCCCAGTTTCCTGTCGTTGACGTAGTGTTTCCGTCAGTTTCTTCTCGGAGCTAATAAGTTGCTTACTCCCTTTTCTGTAGTAGATATGACTGACACTTTACTATCAAGTTTTTATGATGACTCGTTCCTTTGCCTCTAATGGTCATCAGCGTGACATGTTAATCCTCTATTGTTAGACTATGTAGTGAAAAGGATTAACCGTTCGGTCTCTTTCCTTTAGTCAAGCTGATGCGTTGTCCACTGATCCAACAACACTCATGCGTGAGGCTCACTACTGACCTACATTAACCATGTATGTGGAAAATCACTCACTCCACAGCATTCATGTGTAGGACCAATTACTCTCCCATATTCATGTGTGGGATCCAAGAGTGATCCTAATCACCTACGTGTGGGGACAATTGCTGATCCCTAATGCCTAGAAAGAATTCTTACTTAGTAATATTCTTAAAGCAAATCGGCTCCAATGGGTATTAGAGGCTCAATATTACGAATAAAATTTCAGAATTAAATGACTCTCTGATATACAGTACAAATAGAGAAATCATATAACTGCTTCTCGACAGCTTGAAGACAGAGGTGATTCTAATCTTAGAAATAATATGAGATGCACTTCAGGATCCCCCCCTTCGCCCCCCCATCAAAGGTCGACCACATGTTCCAAAAGGTTTTATTTTCCCTGGTAGAATAATCGTCGTAAGAGTTTCCTGCTTGCTCAATTATTAATGAAAATTAAGGAAATATTTATGAAATTTCTCGGAAGTTTCTCTGTAAATCAGTTGATATAAAAAAACATCAGTTAAAACCAGTGGGAGATGTTTTCAGAAGTACATCTATCTTAGGAGAGATTTACCTCAGATTCGAGAATCTCTTGCAAATATTGACAACCGAAAGAAATGGCTCATACTTTCTTAGAGAATGTAAAGCCTTTCATTTTATGATTTATGGGACAGATCAGATGTACACTATTTAATATAGCCACTGTATGCGAACTGAAATACATACGGGTTTTCAAGAGGATATGATAGAAAATGGGGGAAATGACGATTACATTTTACATTTGATAAAACAGTTGTTAGACGTTATAACATATATTGATACAAGGATGAATATATCAATAATAGCACATGTGACCTTGGCAGATATATCTCGAGCACAATCTGTGTGACGATTATGTTAGCGCTTTTGTTGAAGTATAGCCCGTTGCTTTAGCTCTAAAGAGGATGATATGAATGATTTTCTTTTATATTAGTATGTTGTTAGCAATATAAAATGATTTTTTAGTTTTTTCCATTCTCTTAACCTTAATTACTCGCAGACAGCAGTGATAAACAGAGCTTTTCCGTAATGAAAGGTTTTGAGGAAGGTAAGGTCACTGGGCGAATGTTGAGCTATTTCTGCCACGGATCGCTATGAGTGCCTCACGACAACATTATGTAGTTACTCTAAGAATTCGGGACAAGGAACACTCATCAGACAGCTGTAAATAACACTCCACACTCTCCAACCTCCCAAAACAATGAAAATGAGAAATCCAATCATGTCTAAAGAACACTCCCTTCACCTACATTTTTTACTTACCTTCTTGTCAGCGAGGTACCGTGTCTGGAAGAGGCCGGCGAACAGAGCAGCGATGTTGGCTGTATAGGAGGCCACGAAGATGACGCTGAAGGCTCCCCACACATTGATCAGCACCTTGTTTGGCCACGACTTGGGCGCTACACCACATAACCCAGGGAAGACATGGAAGTTAATTATTGTCTCTGGTTTTCTTTGTTATTTCTCCTAATAATATTTATCTAAATGTTTTTATTTTTTTGCCTATGTATTTTGGAAGTTGACACAAAGTAGTAGTAGTAGTAGTAGTAGTAGTAGTAGTAGTAGTAGTAGTAGTAGTAGTAGTAGTAGTAGTAGTAGTAGTAGCAATGATAATAATGATAAGTATGATCTTAAGTAACATTAATTTTGAAAGCAAATGAAAGAATTACAACACTGAAAACTGAAACATAAAAATTTGAGACTAAAATGATAAGAAAAGCATCAACAATAACATGGCATTACCAAAATTACTTCACTGAAACGTTTCGTACACACTGTGGGTTTTATCATGCCCCGAGAATAAGCGAAACAATCTTTTACGTATTTCACTTGCCTGCATTTTTCTCATATCTCTGTATCAATATCTCATGCCATTACGTAGCCACATCAAGCATTTTTTTTTACAAACCTATAGCTTAATGTTGAGTTTTATTGTGATTCATTGCCCAGCACTGAGCTTAATGTATAAGAGTTGATTTGATAGAAGTGGATCGTCGGCATTTTTGTCTTCCAGCCAGCCATTCTAACGACCATTTCCACCTAGTGTTGCTTTAGTCTCGTCAAACTACGCATGCTTAATATAGGGAACGTATGGAAGTCTAAATACAATTGGATATAAGAAATGTAAAGCAATGGATTGTAAGAACTTAAGAACATAAGAAAGAAGGAGCACTGTAGCAGGCCTACTGGCCCATGCGATGCAGATTCAATTCTCCCACCGGCTGAAGCCAATGCCGATATATATATATATATATATATATATATATATATATATATATATATATATATATATATATATATTTGTCACCCTGGGTGGCAAAGGTCACCCATGGTCATGTATGTCACTTAAATATTGATAGGAGTGATTTTGTTAACATCTTCTAAAAGAAGTGACCACTTTGGAAAAATGGTTATGTGGCTGATACGGTGCCAAGTGTGTGTGTCCCTAATCTTCCAAACGATCCTCTTAATGTGTAGTATAAGAGCATATTACCAGGCGTCTGTGCTTCAACGTTAGGAACTTCAAGATGAAAATATTAGCAAATTGGACATATTAAAATGAAAGATAAACTTTTAAATAAATGTAAACACTGATATTCAGAACAATATACCAGAGGTTCCATGGCATCCCAGGGTAGCATCTGCTGTCTTTTTAAAAATATCATCCATGCTAAAAATTTCAAAAGCTAAATAGCTAATAAAGTATATGATTTATTGAAAAATATTGATTATTATAATAAAAAGAAGCGTTAAACCTACAAGGGTCATACAGCGATGAAAAATCTTGAATAAACACAGGTGTTGTAGTTAATATTATGTGGCTCCTCCCCGTTATTGAAGACTGTGTTAAAATAACATTTCAAGCATTTTGAGTTGAAACTCAAGGTTAGTTTTCATACGCGACTCTGTACATTGTCCAGAAGTCAGAGATATAGCATTATAACGCAGACCATCCAGGAGAGTGGTGCATACTCATAGTAAAATGGGAACTGGGCTTCACATGGAGCTTGGTATTATTATACTTGCGAGACACACTAAATCCGAAAGGGTTATACAGTATGTGGGGAATGGGAGGTAATCAGGTTTCAAATAAATACAGAGAGAAAGAGTAGTTTCCATTTCTTGAATTAAAGAATCCTTTATTGGTATCAAGGTAGTTTTCTTACTGTCGACATATTACATTCAAGGGAGGGATTGCCAAACTCGTTGGGGTCATAGAACACCTGGGAGAAAAATAGACAATTAGGTTCGATTCAAGGAAAGAGAAGATTGGTCCATTTCTTTTGATCAAGAGCCCCTCATGGGCATCAATACACCTACTGGATCGGGGACTGCTATCAAAGATTTATGAACAGTGCTGTATTACTAAGCATTTTCGCGAACTTGATTACAAGGTTCAACATGCGTTTCTTTATAGTTAATACAAATTCAGATTTCACGACCAGAACAGCCACCTTCATCTTTGAACATTAAATATTTTCCCTTTCACAATCGCACAAATCACAGTTGGTATGTCATGGGATGGAGTGGAGAGTGCAGACTGTCCAAGAGCGTGATTCATACTAAAGGTAAGAACAAACCTTTCCTTTATATAAAGGTTTCCTGTCACAGATGTCAAGCACGTACGGTACCCAACCTGCTTGCAAGGTTTTATAGCCATTGTAGAGACGAATTCTATATTCAGATTTTTTTTTGCCATCGTGCTAAGTCTATTTCATTCATTTTCACATTAATAGCAAGTTTCGCGTTATGCTGTCTAGAGACAAAATTAAAATTCTATCTGTGTTGTCAATAACAAACTTGCAAGAATATTTTATATACAAAACCGATTGGTTTTCTACTGCTTTGAATATTCCGTTTCTAACATTACTAAATTTACTATATCATAACTATCTTGCATCTGTCGTGACTAGTTCACTTCCATGTAAAGCAAAGCAGACTATTCGGATTTTAATTTTCGCATTCTGTAATCCATGTCTATGTATTACTGATTATCTTCAACAGTGTTAGTGGTATGTGCCGACTTGGTTACAGTTTATTCAGTATTCCCTCCGTACCAGCCAAACTGGCAGTTAGGTCGAAGTAGTTGCACAGGAGCATTGGCTATTCTGATTTGCTGTTAGATTTATACGCCAACGAATTGGGCGAGAACTTGTCCCCGGCTGAATTGATGGTATGTTTCCACACGTGGCTGGAGGCAGACTCTCACTGAGGCAGGTCGAGTACACACACACTGGGCTGTCCTGTATGTGGAAAAAATGCCAATTGGAGCGATTGATTCTCTTTGCTGTATTGCTCGTTAATATTTTGCTGTTCAAATGCATTCTGCACATATTGCAAACATTGGTGGAGGTTATATGCGGATTCCAAAAAACTACTATTTGTAGCCTTTGCCTTTATTTGCTTGATTACTATTCTTTGTTTGGAAACTTGATTTAAAGCCAGGTGTACATTAGGCCTTTCTTTTGCACCTGTGTTCGTAATAATCAGCAGATCCAGATGAAAGGGAAAATATTTCCCCAATTTATAACGAAAGAGACGATGGGTTCTTAGGCGAGTGGCGCCCTACCCAGAGATGAGGACTCTACGCTTAGGAACCGAGCACTCAACCTTAACCTCCTCCTTTAGGTAAACCATCGTGGGGGGGGGAGGGGGACAGCAAACTTTAGTTAACCTGTAAACGCTTGATCCAGGTGGATATATCCGCAAGTTGGAAGGCGATGTACATCTTGAGGCCATAGGCAGCTAAATCGTTGTGTTTGCAAATGTGAGTGAAGTGATCAGCGTGGGCAGAATATTCCGAAGTTAGGTTATGTAGATTCTTTCTGTACCTCTCTCTCTCTCTCTCTCTCTCTCTCTCTCTCTCCTCAAGGGAGGTTCCTTGATGCTGGTGAGGGGTTCTTGATCTAAGGCATTGAATCTGTGCTCCAGTTCCTTGAATTAAGTCTGAATGCCTTCCATAAACAGGCGCTGCATAATCCCTACGGGTTTAGTGCTCCACCATAATAATAATAATAATAATAATAATAATAATAATAATAATAATAATAATAATAATAATAATAATACTCTTTCTTCTCTCACTTCCCCTTACACATCATTCCTCAGAGATCTGATCAACACAGGAGCTATACAAAGCCATAATTCTCCTTTTATTATTACTAGAAAAGGCAAGCAATCAGTCTTTCTGTTGGTAATTTATCAAGAAGGATATTAACAGACTGTTATAAAGTCTTTGTGTGATACTGCCTCAAGGTTTTAGTAGGACACAGCCTCAAGGTCTTTGTGGGACACTGCCACAGGGTCTTGATAGAACACTCCCTCAGGGAGGGAATAATTTAATGGATGCCCTGCATGAGCGAGGGTTATGGAGCGTGAAATGCCATGATTTGTAAACATATTTTTCTACTAGAAGTTTGGGAGTCTGGAAAGGATGAGAAAGGAGAGGGAAGGAAAAGTAGGGAGGGAATGGAGGAATAAAAGAGGGATAACAGGAAGGAAGATGGGAAAGGCGATGGTTGGAGGAAGGCAAAGGAAGAAAAGGTTAAGTGACAGAACAGGAGAGAGAGAGAGAGAGAGAGAGAGAGAGAGAGAGAGAGAGAGAGAGAGAGAGAGAGAGAGAGAGAGAGAGAGAGAGAGAGAGAGAGAGAGAGAGAGGCCCTAAAGGTGCGAGTATTGTTGAAAGGTGGAAGAGATGACGGGATAGTAATGCAGGAAGAACAGAAAAGTTCAGAACATTGAACATAGCGAGGTACCGAACACTGAACATAGAGTTACCGACCTCAAACACGGAACACATCATGATTACGACGTTCAAATACATAGGAACATGAAATATTAAAAACTTGTAGTGAACAAAATCCTTCATTATAAAACAGTAATCTAAAGTAAACAAACTCAGTCTCCAGTAAACGAAAATAAATCAAGAAATCAAGCAAAATGAAAAGAAAAAAATTCATCTCGTAGTAAACAAAAGTCACCATTAAGTAAACAAAAGTGTGTCTGTTGAAGATAAAGTGTGTAGAGGAATGTGCCTTGACCTGAAGGCATGTAACTTTGCGACAGGTCATCGGCTCTGCCACCAAAATATTTCCTTCATTACAGAATGTTCGAATTCTTGTGCTGGGGAAAATTTGAAAAGCTTGGCACTTCATGTTAATGAGGAAATTTCGTGTTTTTTCCCCTTCCCCTCTCCCCAGTGCATTGTTTTATTCTGGGTTGAATTGAGGTTCGTCGTTGCGTAATACTAGAGTGTGATTACTACTGGATTCTATATTCATCTGCGTCTCTATGTTACAGAGTTTCCCTACACGTCCATTTGGCCGTGTCCGTTTATCTGCCATCCTCTGTCTCTCCCTTTTATCGATTATCATTTACTACATTTAAATCACACTTCCATACCCTCATCCGGCTCTTTCTTATTCTTATCAATCCTGATTTAGATTTGTTTTCCTCTTCCTCCTCTTTTCCCTTCTCCGTTAGTAACTCCCTCTCCATGTCTGGCAATATTCCTAATTTAAACGTACTTTACCATTACATATTTTATGCACAATATATCTTAAGAGTGGCAGGTAATTTAACACTTGTCACGCCAGGAAGAAGGCAAGGCGAGGTAAAAGGGATCACACTATCATGCTCTTATGAAACAGCTTCACAATCCCCTCGATAATACTTTTATAAGTCTAAGTATATTGTTGCTATTTTTATTATTATTGCTATTATTGTTATTATTGCTATTATTATAATTATTGCTATTATTATTATTACTATTATTAATATTATTATTGTTACTGTTATACTGTTATTATTTATTTGTATATGTTATTATTCACAGGGAAGCGCTAAACGCGTACGGTTCATAAAGCTCTTGAGGAATGGGCTGTAATCAGAGTTGATAAGAGGAAGGGGAGGGGTAGCTGTAATTACTTTGATCAATAACCCTTCACCACAGGGATATCGAGAATGTTTTACGAGTATTGGTAAATTCTTGATGAAGGACTCCAGGTGAAACGTTTGGGTTAAATCCGTAGTGAAACTTGATAAACTCTGAAACTGCTCGACAGCTCACTGAACTCCATTAATCAGTTGTAAATAGCTTAGTTTAGTATTCTGTTTAGTATTTGGTAACTATCACTGCAGATTCCAGTGACACAGCAGATAAACCACCAGTACTGCTTGCTCTCCTGACACCACTCCGTAACCCCCGTCAGTCTCTTATACAGACACAGGTATAAAGCAGTAGAATTTTTACCTAATATCAGCGACTCACCAAGATATTTCCTATTTAGCGTTACACACACACACACACACACACACACACACACACACACACACACACACACACACACAGCTGTTTATTTTAGTTATTTGTTAGTTATCTTTTATTCTCCTGATTGTTGGTAGACTTGTAACACTACATAGCTCCTGACCACGTACAAAAGTGCGAAAAATCTTGAGCTAAAGATTTCGATCACCATTTAGCTTGTTATGCATATATATATACAGTTGAATCTTGAAGAACACGGACGGTAGGGGCGCCGACCCCCCGCATTGTAAAAAATCCGCATATAACTTTTAACTTCCCAAAAACATTAATAATAGCCTACTGTTGAACGGAAGTCTTACTGATAACATAAACGGTCGATTAACACACATTTTGTATTTTACACGTATTATATACTGTATTATACAATAATGTACGCTACAATAAAGAAAATATTATTAATCAAATCATAAGGAAGAGAAAATACATTTACAGTATTGTACTGTGTTATCGATACCATAAGTTTACGTCGTATGATTACAAGATGAATCGTCTGTCAGTACCTACATCAATGTTGTCTTATATGATACAAAACACTGTAGATGTTACAAGTATTACTAACACTAGACATCAAAAATTAAAAGACAATTTGAAATATAAATTCATATTTGTATATGATTTTATATTTAATCTTTACGTTTGTTAAGATTCAGTTTATCTACATTTCACTCGACTGCGAATGGAACATGTACGATTTATAATAATAATAATAATAATAATAATAATAATAATAATAATAATAATAATAATAATAATAATAATAATAATAATAATGATAATAATAATAATAATAATAATAATAATAATAATAATGATAATAATAATAATAATAATAATAATAATAATAATAATAATAATAATGATAATAATAATAATAATAATAATAATAATAATAATAATAATAATAATAATAATGATAATAATAATAATAATAATAATAATAATAATAATAATAATAATAATAATAATAATGATAATAATAATAATAATAATTATAATAATAACAACACTAATAATAATAATAATAATAATAATTATAATAACACTAATAATAATATTTATATGATTTGAAACTTATTTATTATTATTATTAAAGATTCGCCGGTATTCTCCCGGCCCGGGCCTTTTCCAAGTGGTGGCCCGGCCTTGGCTCCCTCTTTAGGGACTGTCTGAGACCTAAGTCTCCCACGGGAGGAGGCACAAGTACCTCCTCATCTTAGGGACCAACTGTCCCCAGGCCTAGCCACAAGCTAGGCCTCTCTGGTCTGCCATCCCCGCCCCCAGGGGGCTAATGGGAGTGACAGTCTTGTGAGCTAAAAGCTCTGGCTCAGGCACCTGCCCTAGAAGGGATGGGTATGGTGTCGATCATTTGAAACTTTTTGTGTGCCTAAGTTTTCATAAGTTTTAAATTTTATCAATTAATTTACGTACATTTTATGGTAATAATAAAATTGACTAGTAGCAACATATATTTTATGCATTCATGACATAACTTTTTCTTTATTTTTTTTTTCGGTCGCAAATCTCCAAAAAATATTCCATTATAATTATTGAAAAAAATCTACGTATAAGTGGACCCACGCAGTTCTAACTTGTATTGCTTAGGAGTCAACTGTGTATATATGCCGAGCCGAATAGGTAAAACTTGCGATTCTGGCTTAAATAGCAACGCTCTTCTTGCCGAATAAGTCAAGCGAAAATTTGTGTATGCAATAATATCGCAAAAAGTCATTCTGAATTTAAAGGAAAAACTACATTTCACTGTGTTTGTGTATTATTAAATTATTGTAAACGTATCTAAAATATATTTAGTTGGATTAAGCTAAATTAAATTGCGCTTGTTATAATAAGGTTAGGTAAGTTTTCTAAGATTCTTTTGATACAGAATTATTAATTTTTACATTAACATATATGAAAAATGTATATATTTAAACGTATAAGAGAACATTTTAGAAAGAACTTAATTTTAAACGAGTTATTGCCAATTGACAAATTTTACCTATTCGGTACGACATTATACATATGTATCTATGTATCTATCTATCTATATATACATATATATATATATATATATATATATATACATATATATATATATATATATATATATATATATATATATATATATATATATATATATATATATATATATATATATATATATATGTCGTGCCGAATATGTAAAACTGGTCAATTAGCAAGAATTCATTTAAAATTAAGTCCTTTCGAAAATTTTCTCTTATACGTTTAAAGATATATTTTTTCATTAATGTTAATGTAAAAAAAATTAATTTTGCTCCAAAAGAATCTTAGAAAACTTACCTAACCTTATTATAAGAAGAATAGTTTATTTTAGCCTAACCCAACTAAATATATTTTAGATTTGTTTACAATAATTTAATACTAAACAAACACAGTGAAATATATATTTTTCGTTAGTTTCAGAATGATTTTGGCGAAATTATCGCAATCACAAATTTTCACTTGTCCTATATGGCAAGATGAGCGTTGCTATTTAAGCCAAGATCACAAGTTCTGCCTATTTGGCACGACATATATATATATATATAGTATATATTTATATATATATATATATATATATATATATATATATATATATATATATATATATATATATATATATATATATATATATATATATATATACATTTTTTTTTTTTTTTTTTTTTTTTTTTTTTTTTTTTTTTTTCAACAAGTCGGCCGTCTCCCACCGAGGCAGGGTGACCCAAAAAAAAAAGAAAGAAAATCCCCAAAAAGAAAATACTTTCATCATCATTCAACACTTTCACCACACTCGCACATTATCACTGTTTTTGCAGAGGTGCTCAGAATACAACAGTCTAGAAGCATACACATATAAAGATACACAACATATCCCTCCAAACTGCCAATATCCCAAACCCCTCCTTTAAAGTGCAGGCATTGTACTTCCCATTTCCAGGACTCAAGTCCGACTATATGAAAATAACCGGTTTCCCTGAATCCCTTCACTAAATATTACCCTGCTCACACTCCAACAGATCGTCAGGTCCCAAGTACCATTCGTCTCCATTCACTCCTATCTAACACGCTCACGCACGCTTGCTGGAAGTCCAAGCCCCTTACCCACAAAACTTCCTTTACCCCCTCTCTCCAACCCTTTCGAGGACGACCCCTACCCCGCCTTCCTTCCCCTATAGATTTATATGCTTTCCATGTCATTCTACTTTGATCCATTCTCTCTAAATGACCAAACCACCTCAACAACCCCTCTTCTGCCCTCTGACTAATACTTTTATTAACTCCACACCTTCTCCTAATTTCCACACTCCGAATTTTCTGCATAATATTTACACCACACATTGCCCTTAAACAGGACATCTCCACTGCCTCCAACCGTCTCCTCGCTGCTGCATTTACCACCCAAGCTTCACACCCATATAAGAGTGTTGGTACTACTATACTTTCATACATTCCCTTCTTTGCCTCCATAGATAACGTTTTTTGACTCCACATATACCTCAACGCACCACTCACCTTTTTTCCCTCATCAATTCTATGATTAACCTCATCCTTCATAAATCCATCCGCCGACACGTCAACTCCCAAGTATCTGAAAACATTCACTTCTTCCATACTCCTCCTCCCCAATTTGATATCCAATTTTTCTTTATCTAAATCATTTGACACCCTCATCACCTTACTCTTTTCTATGTTCACTTTCAACTTTCTACCTTTACACACATTCCCAAACTCATCCACTAACCTTTGCAATTTTTCTTTAGAATCTCCCATAAGCACAGTATCATCAGCAAAAAGTAACTGTGTCAATTCCCATTTTGAATTTGATTCCCCATAATTTAATCCCACCCCTCTCCCAAACACCCTAGCATTTACTTCCTTTACAACCCCATCTATAAATATATTAAACAACCATGGTGACATTACACATCCCTGTCTAAGACCTACTTTTACCGGGAAGTAGTCTCCCTCTCTTCTACACACCCTAACCTGAGCCTCACTATCCTCATAAAAACTCTTTACAGCATTTAATAACTTACCACCTATTCCATATACTTGCAACATCTGCCACATTGCTCCTCTATCCACTCTATCATATGCCTTTTCTAAATCCATAAATGCAATAAAAACTTCCCTATCTTTATCTAAATACTGTTCACATATATGCTTCAATGTAAACACCTGATCTACACATCCCCTACCCACTCTAAAACCTCCTTGCTCATCCGCAATCCTACATTCTGTCTTACCTCTAATTCTTTCAATTATAACCCTACCGTACACTTTTCCTGGTATACTCAGTAAGCTTATTCCTCTATAATTTTTACAGTCTCTTTTGTCCCCTTTCCCTTTATATAAAGGGACTATACATGCTCTCTGCCAATCCCTAGGTACCTTCCCCTCTTTCATACATTTATTAAACAAAAGTACCAACCACTCCAACACTATATCCCCCCCTGCATATATATATATATATATATATATATATATATATATATATATATATATATATATATATATATATATATATATATATATATATATATATATTCCATAGATTCCTCTTTCTAATACCTGCGTACATTGCCTTTTCCATCATCTATTTATTGAGTAATTAGAGTATACAAGTTAAGTGTATTTAAGTACTGTAAGTCTGAAAGTGTTATTAGTAACTGTAATGAGGACTTATTAATTATTTATTTAGAAAGTCTAAGAGAAAAAAGGTCATCTATATACATAGTTGCGTAATAAACAGAATGAAAATTTGTATACACAGTTAATCAACTAAAAATTGTCTGAACATAACGAAAAAAAATTAATAAATACTAGATATTCGAGAGTTTCATCTAGTTGTTGCAAATTAATATGCATATGGAAAATAATGTTCATTTTATTGATGCCTTTAACTTAATTTTATTCATTTATTTGGAGTAGGGCAGAAAGATGACCATTTTTTCTCTCAAACCTTCTACATAAACATTAACAAAGCCTCATTACAATTACTAATAACACTTTCAGACTTACAATACTTAAATACACTTAATTTGTATACTGTAATTACTCAGTAAATAGATGATGGGAAATTAAATGAACGCGGTTATTAGAAAAAGGAATCTATGGATAACTTCTGCATTGAAATGTGTATCTGAATCTTATTCTGGAGACTAGAGGGAAAACAATCCTGCACAACTGCGTCACTCATCCGAAAGTTAAGATGGGCCAGGAGTTAGGGCTATACACACACACACACACACACACACACACACACACACACACACACACACACACACACACACACACACACACACACACACACACACACACACACACACACACAAACACACACACACACAAACACACACACACACACACACACACACACACAAACACACACACACACACACACACACACACACACCTTTTGCTCTACCCGGAGCAGGTGGAGACCAGTACAGGAATGGACTCACGCAATCACCTTTGAAGGCGACCAGGTGGGAGAAGAGCAGCCCCCAAATAACCCAGAGGGCGGACCCGTAGCTGAAGTTCTTGGACCTCTGACGCCCCCAGGGGTTAAGGCCGAAGGGGCTGAGCCACTCGTAGGCTGCAACGCTGAAGGCGGTGATGTTGAGGGAAACGAAAATGGCGATCCACAGGTCTGGGCTGAAGGGTACCAGGAACGCCAGCAGGGGCACCTCCATCTGCCTGGTTGAGGAGACAATGCATAAAGAGGGTTAGCCTTCGATGCAAACACGTGTGTGTGTGTGTGTGTGTGTGTGTGTGTGTGTGTGTGTGTGTGTGTGTGTGTGTGTGTGTGTGTGTGTGTGTGTGTGTGTGTGTATGTGTGTGTGTGTATACTCACCTATTTGTACTCACCTATTTGTGATTGCAGGGGTCGATTCATAGCTCCTGGGCCCGCCTTTTCAGTGATTGCTGCTGGGTCCTGTCTCTCCCTGCTCCATGAACCTTACCAAACCTCGTCTTAAAACTATGTATGGTTCCCACCTCCACTACGTCCCTTTCTAGGCTATTCCACTGCCTCTATGACTGAAGAAATATTTCCTAACATCCCTTTGGCTCATCTAAGTTTTCAACTTCCAATTGTTTTTGTGTCCCATCTCTGGAACATCGTATCTTTGTCCACCTTGTCTATTTCGCGCAGTATTTTATATGTCGTTATCATGTCTCCCTTGACCCTCCTGTCCTCCAGTGTCGTCAGGCCAATTTCCCTTAACCTTTCTTTGTATGACAATCCCCTTAGCTCTGGGACTAGTCTTGTTGCAAACCTTTGCACTTCTCTAATATCTTGACGTGCTTGACCAGGTGTGGATTCCGAACTGGTGCTGCATACTCCAGTATGGGCCTGACGTAAATGGTGTACAGAGTCTTGAAAGGTTCCTTACTGAGATATCGGAACGCTGTCGTTAGGTTTGCTAGACGCCCGTACGCTGCAGCAGTTGTCTGTTTGATGTGCGCCTCAGGAGAAGTGCTCGGTATTATACTCACGCCAAGATCTTTTTCTTTGAGTGAGGTTTGCAGTCTTTGGCCACCTAAACTATACTGTGTCTGCGGTCTTCTTTGCCCTTCCGCGATCTTCATGACTTTGCATTTGGCAGGGTTAAATTCAAGAAGCCAGTTGTTGTTGTTGTTGTTGTTGTTGTTTTGTGTGTGTGTGTGTGTGTGTGTGTTTGTGTGTGTGTGTGTGTGTGTGTGTGTGTGTGTGTGTGTGTGTGTACTCACCTAGTTGTACTCACCTAGTTGAGGTTGCGGGGGTCGAGTCCGAGCTCCTGGCCCCGCCTCTTCACTGATCGCTACTAGGTCACTCTCCCTGAGCCGTGAGCTTTATCGTACCTCTGCTTAAAGCTATGTATGGATCCTGCCTCCACTACATCGCTTCCCAAACTATTCCACTTACTGACTACTCTGTGGCTGAAGAAATACTTCCTAACATCCCTGTGATTCATCTGTGTCTTTAGCTTCCAACTGTGTCCCCTTGTTACTGTGTCCAATCTCTGGAACATCCTGTTTTTGCCCACCGTGTGTGTGTGTGTGTGTGTGTGTGTGTGTGTGTGTGTGTGTGTGTGTGTGTGTGTGTGTGTGTGTGTGTGTGTGTGTGTGTGTGTGTGTGTGTGTGTGTGTGTGTGTGTGTGTGTGTGTGTGTGTGTGTGTGTACATAACAATAATTAACTTTAGATTGGCCGAACAAGCTTTCGCAGGACACACATCAACTCTCGTCATTGGGAAAATCAAACCGAGAAAAAATTCAAAATATTTGTGTTATAAATGATGGATTTTTTCTCAAATAAAGGTATTATTATTATTATTATTATTATTATTATTATTATTATTATTATTATTATTATTATTATTATTATGTTCATGGAGAAGTGCTGAAGCCGCTGGTGCCATAAATTCCTGGGTAATGGAAGGGAATCAAGTCTGATCCAGTGGGACTGTAGATTTAATTCCCTAAAACAAGAGACCATTACTTGCTTTATCTTGTCCTCATCCCACTAATTTGCCAATTTGCAAGAAGTATTAGAACAGTAAAATACTGTTGATCAATGAACATTCAGGTGGAAATGCTTAGATAATGGTGACTGACTAATAATCCGAGGATTTAAAGTTAAACCTTTCCTTTCCCGTGCTCAAATCTCGTTCCTTCCAATTGCCCTGGCACTATATGACCCTTATGGGTTTAACGTTCCCGAGTGAATTTAATAGTAATACTAAAACAATATAAAATAAAATAATAAAGATGTGATAAAATACTAATAAGTATTATAATTAATAAATAATATAATGAAAGTAAAAATAAAAAATAGAAATACTGCGATATGAATAATACAGGTCACAGTAAAGGGTTTCCTGTAATTTAGAAAGTTGGCAGGATGATGCGTCTGCCTTCAGGTTCTTCTAGTCTCTAACAGTTCTCAGGATCTCTTTGTTACAGTCGATCAAGAAATGACTGGGAGAATTTTAAGATGGTATGAAAAGTGAATCCAAGATCATTCTAATCATTCTAAACACTTCTATAAAATATCTAAGAGATATTTCTTAAAAGTGCGTTTTATTGCAGATGGAAGAAAATCGAGGTTAGTCTATATACTTATTCCTATTTTTTTTCTATTAATACAATGTATATGTGGGAGAGTAGGAAGGAGAATGATTACGATGATGAAAATAAGGAGAAAGAGGAGGAGAGGTATAATGGTATGGTTAACGATTATTTGTGAGAAGGAAAGATAAAGGGGGAATAAGAGGCGAAAGAAGGGAGAAAGGGGCTAAGGATGACGACACTAGAACTCTGAATACATCTCATTATAGACAATATATAGTAAAATTAATATACAGTATATAATATATAAGTTTTTAAGACACCACCTGCGTCTCCCTCCGAGGTGAGGTGACCCGACAAAAAGAAACACCTTTACAGTAATTCATTCAAACACTGTCTTGTCAGAAAAGTGCTGACATCACAGCTCAGCTGACCCTCCATACTGAAACATGCACCCCCCCCCTTCCTTTAGTGTCTCTACATCTGTCTCGATGTACCACCCACCTTTTTCCTTCATCAGTTCTATGGCTCACCTCACCTTTCATAGACTTATCTGTCGAGAAGTCCACTCCCATAATATTTGAACATATTTACTTCATACTGCCTTCCTCTTGTCTGATGTCTAATCTCTGTCTAGATATTTTGATATTCTTATCACCTTGCCCATTCCTACATTCATGTTCAGTTACTTTGTTTTTACATACAAAATTGGAAGATTCTGAAGCGGAGTTGGAAAGGTTAGTACCTTTGCAACTCCTCTTCAGAATCTTCCAAAAGAACTGTATCATTGACAAAAAGCAATATTCACAACCTTCCCTTTGAATAATATTCGTTACTCTTTAATTCCGAACCTCTGCCCAATACTCCAGTGTTAATTTCTATTACAACCCCATCTATAAACAAGTTAAATTATCATGATGACATCACACATCTTTTACTAATATATATATATATATATATATATATATATATATATATATATATATATATATATATATATTTATATATATATATATATATATATATATATATATATATACATACATACATATATATATATATATATATATATATATATATATATATATATATATATATATATATATATATATATATATATATATATATATATATATATACACACACACACATATATATATATATATATATATATATATATATATATATATATATATTTCTTTATATATATATATATATATATATATATATATATATATATGTCGTGCCGAATAGGCAGAATTTGCGATCTTGGCTTAAATAGCAACGCTCATCTTGCCATATAGAACAAGTGAAAATTTGTGTATGCAATTATTTCGCCAAAATCATTCTGAACCTAACGAAAAAAAATTATTTCACTGTGTTTGTTTAGTATTAAATTATTGTAAACAAATCTAAAATATATTTAGTTGAGTTAGGCTAAAATAAATTGTTCTTGTTATAATAAGGTTAGGTAAGTTTTCTAAGTTCCTTTTGGTGCAAAATTATAAATTTTTACATCAACATTAATGAAAAAAATAAATCTTTAAACGTATAAGAGAAAATTTTAGAAAGGACTTAATTTTAAATGAGTTCTTGCTAATTGACCAGTTTTACATATTCGGCACGACATATATATATATGTCGTGCCGAATATGGCAGAACTTGCGATCTTGGCTTAAATAGCAACGTTCATCTTGCCATATAGGACAGGCGAAAATTTGTGTATGCAATAATTTCGCCAAAATCATTCTGAACCTAACGAAAAAAATATATTTCACTGTGTTTGTTTAGTATTAAATTATTGTAAACAAATCTAAAATATATTTAGTTGGGTTAGGCCAAAATAAATTGTTCTTGTTATAATAAGGTTAGGTAAGTTTTCTAAGATTCTTCTGGAGCAAAATTATAAATTTTTACATTAACATTAATGAAAAAAATAAATCTTTAAACGTATAAGAGAAAATTTTAGAAAGGACTTAATTTTAAATGAGTTCTTGCTAATTGACCAGTTTTACATATTCGCCACGACATATATATATATATATATATATATATATATATATATATATATATATATATATATATATATATATATATATATATATATATATGTCGTGCCGAATAGGCAGAACTTGCGATCTTGGCTTAAATAGCAACGCTCATCTTGCCATATAGGACAAGTGAAAATTTGTGTATGCAATAATTTCGCCAAAATCATTCTGAACCTAACGAAAAAAATATATTTTACTGTGTTTGTTTAGTATTAAATTATTGTAAACAAATCTAAAATATATTTAGTTGGGTTAGGCTAAAATAAATTGTTCTTGTTATAATAAGGTTAGGTAAGTTTTTTAAGTTCCTTTTGGAGCAAAATTATAATTTTTTACATCAACATTAATGAAAAAAATATATCTTTAAACGTATAAGAGAAAATTCTAGAAAGGACTTAATTTTAAATGAGTTCTTGCTAATTGACCAGTTTTACATATTCGGCACGACATATATATATATATATATATATATATATATATATATATATATATATATATATATATATATATATATATATATATATATAATATGTATATATATAACAGAAGTACATTATATTCTCACTCTCGCTAACTAATACGAACATTTAATAATTTCTTTTGCATTATGCAGTAGTAAGCAGTTTATAAAATGGTTAAGTGAAAAAGAAATGTGTATTTTGTGGGCGTTGGCGACTAAGTCTATAATATTCGTAATGAAGCGAGAGTCTGGGGAGGGAGGAGCAGGAACTGTACCTCACACATGCTAATGAGTGCGTTGTCGTTTATAGATCCATAGGGTTCTCTCTCTCTCTCTCTCTCTCTCTCTCTCTCTCTCTCTCTCTGGCTTCAGTCTTCTCCTTCAGCTACCCTCCCCGTTCATCTTTTAGTGCTTTTTATGCTTCCATCCTCTTCAATTTTTCCTTTCTTCTTCTCTTTATCTCTCTACACTTTTACTCTCACCTTACGTCAACTTCCCGGCACCACTATCCACTTTCACTGGAATTTTTTCCTTCTATCCACAATCTTGTAATTTATTCACTGTTTTACGGGGCGCTCACCCTAGACCAAATTTCTGTCTTTGTCTCGATTTTCTCCTTTATTCCCCGTTTTTTTAATTTTGCCTTCGCTCCTTCTTTTTTTTTTGTTGTTGTTGTTCTTCTATTCCTCATTCGTTCCTTGCGTACTTCGTACACTCTGCTTTCTCTCTCTTCTTCGTTCTCTTATTACCAGCTCCGTTCCCTTTTCCTCGCCTCTTCTTCTGTTACTCGTTATCCTTTCGGTTCCGTCCTTTCTTCTTCATACCCTTCCCCCTTCCTCGTTTCCCCACATCTTTTCCCTCATTCGTACATCGCTTTCTTGCTTCCTTCTTCTCGTTCCCACTTCCCGCATATCTTCCTCGTTCCCTCATGTCTTCCTCATTTCTTTCTGCCTCCTCATCTCTTCCTCATTCCTTCCTCTCTTCCTCCACCAACATCGCATATTTTTCTCCGTTAAAGTTAGCGCATTATCGTTTGAATATTTTGTTTTATGACAAACTGGAGCATTTCCGGATCTCAAATATTTGCTAAATGGTTACCCCCGAATAACGTCGTAGATGTTATCTAGATCACACTCCAACAGCAAGAATAATCTTTAAGTCACTTATCTCTACTTACTCCGATATAAGCGCTTACACTTGAATGATAACTACTAAAGCCCAACCTGCATGTTTATATCCACTAGTACTCCCACCCTGCATGCTTATCTCCACTAGTACTCCCACCCTGCATGCTTATCTCCACTAGTACTCCCACCCTGCATGCTTATCTCCACTAGTACTCCCACCCTGCATGCTTATCTCCACTAGTACTCCCACCCTGCATGCTTATCTCCACTAGTACTCCCACCCTGCATGCTTATCTCCACTAGTACTCCCACCCTGCATGCTTATCTCCACTAGTACTCCCACCCTGCATGCTTATCTCCACTAGTACTCCCACCCTGCATGCTTATCTCCACTAGTACTCCCACCCTGCATGCTTATCTCCACTAGTACTCCCACCCTGCATGCTTATCTCCACTAGTACTCCCACCCTGCATGCTTATCTCCACTAGTACTCCCACCCTGCATGCTTATCTCCACTAGTACTCCCACCCTGCATGCTTATCTCCACTAGTACTCCCACCCTGCATGCTCATCTCCACTAGTACTCCCACGCCTGATTGATTATCTCCATTAGTACTCCCACCCTGCATGCTTATCTCCACTAGTACTCCTACCCCTGATTGATTATTTCCATTAGTACTCCCACCCTGCATGCTTATCTCCACTAGTACGCCCACCACGCATGCTTATCTCCACTAGTACTCCCACCCTGCATGCTTATCTCCACTAGTACTCCCACCCTACATGATTATCTCCATTAGTACTCCCACCCTTCCTTGGTACTCCCACAATGAGTGTCTCCCTTCTCTGGTACTCCCACCCTGCGTGTCTCCCTTCTCTTTCACTCCCACCCTGCGTGCCTCCCTTGCCTTTCACTCTCACCCTGCGTGCCTCCCTTCCCTTTCACTCCCACCCTGCGTGCCTCCCTTGCCTTTCACTCTCACCCTGCGTGCCTTCCCTCCCTGGCACTCCTACCCTGCCAACTCCAACAAGGACGCTCCAGGAGAAAATATAACCCTCAGAGAGGAAGGTCTACGACTGGAACACCGTCATTTCAACATTCGAAATCCGTGGATAGTCGGAGATCGTGAAATTTTATTAGTCCTTGGCCCACCTCCTTCTCCCTTCCTCTCTCTCTCTCTCTCTCTCTCTCTCTCTCTCTCTCTCTCTCTCTCTCTCTCTCTCTCTCTCTCTCTCTCTCTCTTTCCAAACTCCATAGTTCGCTTCACGTTTGGGTCTCTCTTTATGTATGTTGATCACCTGAGACAGTTAATTTATCCATAAGAAGACCAACTCTTATAACTATATTAGCAACTTCTTTAAAGCGAACTTTCGAGGCAGAAATGTGTGATATTGATATCAAAAGCGGCTTTTGGAGAGTTCACGTATTGACTACTGGTATTGGGTATTGGTTAAGTACTGGTATTGGGTACTGGTATTGGGTACTGGTATGTAGGTAAACGGATACTGATACTTGACCAGCTTCGTGATCTGACATGAAAAATCCTCTCCATAATTAGGAAAATGGTATACATCTTTATTATCGAAACTTTTCGCCTACACAGTAGGCTTCTTTATTCAAATACAAAAGTGGCTTAAAGCACGGAGAGAACAAAATCAGTAGCGAGGTAAGGATGATGTGATCAGTCCATCAACCTTGTAGTAGTAGTTTTTGAGGTGGTCAGTCCCTCAGCCTGGAGGGATCACCCTGGAGGCGATTTGAAAGACAACGAATATTAGCGCAGAAAGAGAAATTATAGATTGTCATTATACTAATCCAGTGAATGAAACCACTGCTCTTCCACTGGTCCCCACACTCTACATCATTGCATCAAGCAGTGTCAACTATGTCTCAGAGCCACACTTTACCCCTACTTGTGGCACAGCCACAAGATGGAATGTCCAGCTTAGTTGAGCTTCCTGTTTAAGCTGAGAGAGTTATGACACTACTCTCATTCAGCAAATAATGGGCAAGGGTGAACCATTAAGTCAACAATCCTGGAACCACAGGTGACCTAAGGTAACACTTACGCCGCCAGACAGCCACCCGATGAGCCATCCCATGTGCCCCCAGGTGGTCCGGGAGCAGGCCCACTTGACTGGCCTCAGCACTACTAATAATTTTAAAACAATGATCTCTTCCAGAATCCTACATAGCAAAATTTAACGAATGGGGAAAAATTCCAGTTTAATAAGCCGAATAAAGGAAGGAAGGGGAGATGCTTTTTTTTTTTTTTGGGTCTAAGCCGCTCTAACGCCACTACTATGTTAAGGTGACCCAGAGTCGTGGGTTATGGTTGTAGTGGTAGTGGAGGTGTGTGTGTGTGTGTGTGTGTGTGTGTGTGTGTGTGTGTGTGTGTGTGTGTGTGTGTGTGTGTGTGTGTGTGTGTGTGTGTGTGTGTGTGTGTGTGTGTGTGTGTGTGTATGTGTGTGTGTGTGTGTGTGTGTGTGTTAATGGAGTAACTGGGTTGATAACAGTAGTAATGATGGTGCTGGTTGTGCTAGAAGTGATGGTGGATTTTTTGTAACAATGGTATTATTGTTGGTGATGGAAGTGTTGGTGGTAGTGTTTACCTTCTGGCGTGTGTGTTAGGCATCAAGTTAAGAAATATCGGGTTCCCAAGGGAGCTGACGTGAATGTGTGTTTATGTAAGCGAGGTAAGGAGAGTTCTGTTCAGTAGACCTTGCTAAGTGAGTAGTAGTGGAGGCGTGTAGGAGGAAGTAGACAAGGTAGTGGAAAGGAGGTAGATGACAGTTTAGAAAAAAAGGGAGAGAAGTAGGAGGGAAAGAGGTAAAAGGGAGGAAGGTAGAAGAGAGGGAAGTAGGATCCAGTTTGAATGAAAGGAGTTGGAAGGCAGGTAGACGTACAGAGGAAGTAACATTATGATGTGACAGTGGAAAGGCACTAAAGTCGTTGGGGTGCATATTGCATACAGCACAACGTATTAAGATTCTCGTTTTCTTCAGAGGGTATCACTAAAGCTGTAAGGGTTTTACAGCACCTGGGGAATGGAAGCAATCAGCTTCAATCTAAAGAAAGGTAGAAGTGCTTCAAATATTTCGAACAAGAGACCTTCACTGGCATCAAGGGAGACCTTCACTGGTATCAAAGGACCTTCACTGGCATCAAGGGTCCTTCACTAAAAGAAAGTTCGGCAGAAGTAAGGAAACTGCCCTACCAGAGGTATGAAGATCTACCATGAGTTGATGAGGAAAATGACGGATTGCAATTTTAATATTTCTTGAGCAGAAATAGCTGCAAAGGTCTTTGGCGCAGCGCCTTTTCCTCGAATGCAGTGCCCAGCCTTTCTGGTTCACCGACACCCAAGCAACGTTACTGGATAAGTCGGCTCTTTTCGTAGAGTAATATTTTCAGTAAGAACCCGTGACTGATCTAGCACAGAACTACGACTAATTCAGGATAGAACATTGACTAATCCAAAACAGAACTATGACTGGTCCAGCAAAGAGCAATCATTGTTCAAGTAGAGAGTAAAAGCTGGACAACTACAAAGGAAATAACAGTTTATACATGAAGAAAAACTTCCTCCTCATTGGCATATCGACATTACAGCCCCTTTGATTAGGCCATCACACGGCAGCAGCAACAGCAGCAGCAGCGGCAGCAGCAGCTAATATTCCAGCATGTGAAGTTCCTAGTCCATCACATTGCAGCTGCAGCAGTAGTATCAACAGTTAGCATACCAGCATGTGAAGTGCCTAGTCTATCACACTGCAGCAGCAGCAGCAGCAGCAGCAGCACCAGTAACAGTTGATCCCATATAAAGTAATAACCGATCTGTCATGGAAAACTGAGTGGTCCATAACAAAGAAATAATTGATCCATAACAGAGCATTGATTGTTTCAGAACAATGATTGTGACAGCACAGAGCAATGGCTGTTCCTGCATGACAATAGCAATTAATAAAAAATCCTACACGCTTATTGCTGCCGTTATTGTAGGATAAATCACCTTACACACGTCTTTGTATGGCAGAACATCTTCAAATACCTGGAACAAGGACCCTTCACTGGCGTCAAGGGAACTTGACGCAAGTGAAGGGGAATCTGTCAAATTGGAGATATGAAGAAGATATTCCATGAGTTGATAAGCAAAGAGATGATGGAATGTAGTGAATGTCAGGGCATAGCAGGGTGTGTTAAGCGTTATCGAGCATGGTATACTGCATGTGTCCTATACGAGGCAGCCTTACGTGGAAACATACACAGGTGCATTATAATGTGATCGTTTATTAAGTAGCTTGACGGTTCAGGACGGACTGCAACACCGTCATAAGGTCCTTCAAGTAGGATCGGGTTTTTGGTGAATATGTTGACCAGTTTTTTCCAAACTTCTAGCGATCGTGTACCCGCATGATGTTATCAGCCGCGTTTCCTTTCTTATAGACTTGAAAAATAATCTTCTAAAAGTAATTTCTGAGATAAGACATGAACATTGAACAATTTACTGGAAACGTTGATGGGTAAATACCAAATAATAACCCACATTAAAAAAGAAGCACGGAAAAATACAGCTGGACAGTATATTTCATCCCCCGACTGTGTACATAACTTAGCTGTACAACAGAACAAGTTACATATAAATAAAAAGATAAACTTTCGACACAAATTTAAAAAAAAAAAATGTTGACAATAATTCTCTCGCTTTACGCACCCCAGTTCGGGAGTCCCGGTTATTGATGACGGTGTTCACTAACTCAGAATTGTGTCAGTCATTGACAATATTGTGGTCCATGAGAGAGATCGCTGGCTTATCGGTCGGGCTCAGTGGCCTGAATGCCCTAAACAGAGGGAGGATAGATCCTGCACATAACAATATGTAACTGTGTGATACGCTAGACAGGCTCGATCCTCCTTTCGTGATCTTCCAGAAAGGAACTGTGTGGCCAGCTGGCAGTGGCAGGTGGTCACACTCTTGCAACAGAGGATTACGCCACAATGGTGTGTTATATCTAACGGATACAGCTGCTGTAATCCTCAGGGAGATTAAGAGTGCACTGTATGGTTGGGAGTCAGTCTCACGAATAGCCAATGATAGATCCCGCCTCCTCCACTCCTCGCGGTGAGTAAACACACGAGTTTAGCGCACTGATTAAAAAAATATTCTTTGCTTCTTTCCTGCTAGTGGTTCATTTCAGATCTTGCAAGTTCGAAAACAGTGACAATTAATTCTCCTTTTTGAGCAGAATATCTGCGCATTAGACTAAAGGAATGTGATCTGGATTTGACACCGGTATACGAAATCGATAATACATGATCTTACTTACATATGAGGTCACCCATCGAAAATGCCCTTAAATGCGTTAGGGCTCCTAAATCATATTATAATTTAAACTAACCAAACTTAACCAAACAGAGAATAACGATAATAATTTCTGAAAAAATTCGAGCGTGCAGAAAAGTATGAGGGTCAGTTCGGCAAATAATTCACATTAATTAGACACGTTGTTAAATCACTCTCTTGTGCGACTTCGCTCTGTCCTTAGTTTTCCCCAGTCCTTGCTTCTGCAAAAACCTCATTGTGCATATCACAGTGTTCGCTATATCACACCCACTATCCTCGAGCCTCATATAAATTTTGCCGCCTGAGCGGCTAGTATATTTTTCGCTTCACGCTTATCCAGTGAGAGGTAGTTTATTGTGCCGGCGTAGCGCATCCTGGAAGCGCAGCGCTTTAGGATTACTGGGATCACAAGGAATCTTTATCAGACTCCAATGATCAGATATATCTGATACTTTATTTTAATAACACACTCGGATGGTGGTAAGACACTTGGGAAACATTTAGGGATCTTTATTCCGAAACGTTTCGCCTACACAGTAGGCTTCTTCAGTCGAGTACAGAAAGTAGGCAGGAGCAGTAGAGATGTGAAGATGATGTAATCAGTCCATCACCCTTAAAAATGTAGATTTGAGGTTATCAGTCCCTCAGCCTGGAGAACTCTGTTTCATAGTCTGAAAAAGACTACTGTGTAGGCGAAACGTTTCGGAATAAAGATGCCTAAATGTTGCCTATGTATCTAACCAACTTGTCGGTATTGTATACCACTTTGATATTCATCACACTCAGGATTTTAGATATCTTATCACTACCATCGGGTCATGTGTTTACCACATCGGCCTTTACCCTACCAATGTAGGGTGATCCCAGAAGAAAAACACATTAGCCATCACTCATTCCGTAGCTGTGTTTCCGGAAGAGCACAGAAATGCAAAATATTTTAAAAATGTCTTAATAGTATAATTTATGAAATTAATGCAAAGTGTTGGTACGGGCTCAGGCTTTCATATATAACTGGAAGCCTGACTGAGATATAAGGAGTGTGGGTTCGAATCCTTCAAAAAGCGACTGATATTAAAATGGTTGATAATATTCCACTCCTTTCCAGACTGGGATATGAGGAGTGTGGGTTCGAATCCTTCAAAAGGCGACTGATATTAAAATGACTAATAATATTCCACTCCTTTTGTGGCAATGTAGCTTCCTATTGGTTATTTATCAACTGGTAACAACAATTTCATAGTGGTCACAAACTATTGGTCCAAAGCAACTCTTCTTGTCACTTGTTCAGAGGTCCTGTTAAAATAATTGAAGCACGATAGCAATCTGCTTGCATCTTTTTTTCTGTAAGCTTGAAACTAAAGACTAATTGATCATAAATACAAAAAAAAAAAAAACGTACATCCAACATGTCAGCATGCTATAAACATATCTAAGCTATATGATGTAACTTGATTTGAGGGCGGCGGCTGACATCAAAATATTCCATGTACAAATTAAGCAAAACTTGAAGAAAGGGGCTACCCACACTACATCTGTTTTTTAAGGTAAAACTCGTCCTGAAAAGAGAAAATGTTAGTGGACACACACAGCAGTGTGTCCACTAACACAGCAGTGTTAATTCAGTTACGTACTCAGATGCAGAGAGATATATTCGGTTTGTCTTTTTGATTATTTTTCCAAAGAGGAGGGATTTAAAACACACACACAACACACACACAAAACACACACACACACACACACACACACACACACACACACACACACACACACACACACACACACACACACACACACACACACACACACACACACACATAGCATCGAAAGTCAAGTCTGACCCGAAGCTGTTGTATAGCCACATCAGGAGGAAAACAACAGGCAAGGACCAGGTAATCAGACTGAGGAAGGGTGATGGGGAGCTCACAAGAAACGACCGAGAGGTATGTGAGAAGCTCAACAAGAGATTTAAAGAAGTATTTACAGTGGACACCAATAGGACTCCAGGAAATCAGAACAGGGGGGTACACCAACAAGTGCTGGATGAGGTACACATAACCAAGGAGGAGGTGAAGAAGCTGCTATGTGAACTCGACACCTCAAAGGCGGTGGGGCCAGACAACATCTCTATGTGGGTCCTTAGAGAGGGAGCAGAGATGCTGTGTGTGCCATTAACAAAGATCTTCAACACATCCATTGAAACTGGGCAACTCCCTGAGGTATGGAAGATGGCAAATGAAGTCCCAATTTTTAAAAAGGGAGACAGACATGAGGCACTAAACTACAGACCTGTATCACTAACGTGTATAGTATGCAAAGTCATGGAGAAGATCGTCAGGAGGAGAGTGGTGGAGCACCTGGAAAGAAACAAGTGTATAATTGACAACCAGCACGGTTTCAAGGAAGGAAAATCCTGTGACAAGGTGACAGAAGTAAGACAAGAGGGAGAGGGGTGGATCGACTGCATTTTTTTGGACTGCAAGAAGGCCTTCAACACAGTTCCTCACAAGAGGTTACTGCAAAAGCTAGAGGATCAGGCACACATAACAGGAAAGGCACTGCAATGGATCAGGGAATACCTGACAGGGAGGCAACAACGAGTCATGGTACGTGACGAGATGTCAGAGAGGGCGCCTGTGACAAGCGGGGTTCCACAAGGGTCAGTCCTAGGACCTGTGCTGTTTTTGGTATATGTGATTGACATAACGGAAGGGATAGACTCAGAAGTGTCCTTGTTTGCTGATGATGTGAAGTTAATGAGAAGAATCAAATCGGACGAGGATCAGGCAGGACTGCAAAGAGACCTGGACAGGCTACAAGCCTGGTACAGCAACTGGCTCCTTGAGTTTAACCCTGCCAAATGCAAAGTCATGAAGATTGGGGAAGGGCAAAGAAGACCGCAGACACAATATAGTCTAGATGGCCAAAGACTGCAAACCTCACTCAAGGAAAAAGATCTGGGGGTGAGTATAACACCGAGCATATCTCCTGAGGCGCACATCAATGAGATAACTGCTGCAGCATACGGGCGTCTGGCAAACCTACGGATAGCATTCCGATACCTCAGTAAGGAATCGTTCAAGACTCTGTATACCATTTACGTCAGGCCCATACTGGAGTATGCAGCACCAGTTTGGAATCCACACCTGGTCAAGCACGTCAAGAAATTAGAGAAAGTGCAAAGGTTTGCAACAAGACCAGTCCCATAGCTAAGGGGATTGTCCTACGAAGAAAGGTTGAGGGAAATCGGCCTGACGACACTGGAGGACAGGAGGGTCAAGGGAGACATGATAACGACATACAAAATAATGCGAGGAATAGACAAGGTGGACAAAGACGGGATGTTCCAGAGATGGGACACAGAAACAAGAGGTCACAATTGGAAGTTGAAGACTCAGATGATTGAAAGGGATGTTAGGAAGTATTTCTTCAGTCATAGAGTAGTCAGGCCGTGAAATAGTCTAGAAAGTGACGTAGTGGAGGCAGGAACCATACATAGTTTTAAGGCGAGGAGAGAGAGGACCTAGTAGCAATCAGTGAAGAGGCGGGGCCAGGAGCTATGAATCGACCCCTGCAACCACAAAAAGGTGAGTACAAATAGGTGAGTACACACACACACACACACACACACACACACACACACACATACACACACACACACACACACACACACACACACACACACACACACACACACACACACACACACTGGAGGACAGGAGAGATAGGGGGGACATGATAACGACATACAAAATACTGAGAGGAATTGACAAGGTGGACAAAGACAGGATGTTCCAGAGATTGGACACAGTAACAAGGGGACACAGTTGGAAGCTGAAGACACAGATGAATCACAGGGATGTTAGGAAGTATTTCTTCAGCCACAGAGTAGTCAGTAAGTGGAATAGTTTGGGAAGCGATGTAGTGGAGGCAGGATCCATACATAGCTTTAAGCAGAGGTATGATAAAGCTCACGGCTCAGGGAGAGTGACCTAGTAGCGATCAGTGAAGAGGCGGGGCCAGGAGCTCGGACTCGACCCCCGCAACCTCAACTAGGTGAGTACAACTAGGTGAGTACACACACACACACACACACACACGCACATGCACACACACACACACACACACACACACACACACACACACACACACACACACACACACACACACACACACACACACACACACACACACACACACACACACACACACACACACACACACACACACGCACATGCACACACACACACGCGTGTGTAAGCAGCCACGTGCATCTCAAGAAGTACTTGATGGCAAAAGAAATTTCCTTTCAAGAGAAGTAATAATCGTAATATCGTAGTATTACTGGAGCTACAGAGAAGTCACAGTAAAAAGAAAAAGGAGAAGGAAATAGAGAAAGATTAAAGAATGATAAATGACAAATAAGAAAACAAGAAATGCAGGAACGAATATGCTGAGATAAGAAGTCTGATCCTCTCTCTGTAGAGAATAGTCTAATAATGATGATTCCTGTTAAAAGAGGAGAGTTAAACATCCACCCCGTCTTAAACACTGAACAGTTTGTTGCTCACCTTCAGGGTCCTTCGAACCCTCCACCTCCCAAGGATATATTGATGAAAGTGGCCTAGTTAGTCAGTGTGAGGCGAGGGTCTGCTGTATGGGCATACTCCACTTAATAACAGCCATCACCTCGGTATCCGCCCTTTATTTCCCAGGATCCCGACATGACTCGAGAGCCAACAGGCGTGCAAGGGGTGAACATGTGAACATGGTTAACCACTCCTAAGATAGTGAAAGGGGATCCAAAGAGACAGGCAATAAGAACTAGATCCAAAGAGAATACTTAGAGGTTTATAGCGAACAAAGAAAACTTGGTGGTAAAGAATGATTCTCAAAACATAACCCTAATCATGCACTTTTGTATTCCTTATCACCCCTTAAATGACGTGTCTCTAGAGCTATTCAAGGAATGCGTCTGAAGGACGTAATCATCCTGACTCCAATTTAGGAGAGCAACTTGCAGTCTATCACGAAATGGCATAGAGTCTTCACCGCAGGTTTTATAATCTGCTGCGGAGGAAGGGGTACCTAACCTTAAATAGGCAGTGCAGCCAAAACTTCGCATAGGAGAAACCCAGGGAGAGCACGCCAATACAAAGTTGAATCCCGAAGTGATGGACAGGATATAATAAACTATGTAGGTGAGGGCAGGACAAAGAAAAAATATGGTAGCCATATGACTGCCTAGTATAGCCCAAAGATACACTCAGAAGGAATAAAGTCCTCCAATCTGCTCCCTAGTTTAGGTGCGAGAGAATCTTTAACAAATCCAGTGTCTGAAGAGCATCTGCTCTGAGCTGCTTCAAATGGGATCCCATATTAGGACGCGGTCAAGGACCTTCCTCACAGATGACAACTGATCCTCGTAGGAGAGGACCAAACATGAAGCAGCACACGCAGGGTTGGCTGCATCACTCCAGGCAGAATCTTCAAGATGCAAAACCAGTTGCCAGTGGAAGCAGCCCGCCACAAAAAGAGTGAAAGAGAAAGAAAATACAACTGAAAGCCAGAGAGCAGATACCTCAGAGTCATGTTTAGGCTCTGCGGAGAATAACTATACTCAGACCGGCTTCCTCTACTACTTTCTGATTTATTAAGGCAAAAAATAAAAGAATATGTCACAAGGCTCTCTCCCCGCACTGCATTGCATCCGCACAATACCGTCCAGAAAAAGGACTGAAAAATATCATACCATATTAAAAACACATGAATGGATATTTGATAGAAAGTGTTGAAGTGGGTGACGGGCACTGACTTCAATTATCACAAGTGCAATATTAATACTGCTGGAAGCTCTCTTAAGTATATCGGGTTATTTGTGTGAGTTATTTGTGAACTGTTCCAGTAACGGAATTGTTTGTACCTTTCCTTCTTCACTGGCATAATACATCCCGTACATTGTTTTTCTGCAGGCAGCAAAGTCACCATAATTTTAAGATTTATAGAAAGAAATTTCGGAACAATATTAGCACTGTATATTGTTCTTGGCAGATTCCACCTCAGTTTGCTATCCTATATTCTACTGTTTGTGTGTTATGTGCGAGTTATCTGTGTATTATGTCAGTGACTGTGACTGTCACTGTATGTCTCTTTAGAGAAGAGTTTGGGAGAGAGAGAGAGAGAGAGAGAGAGAGAGAGAGAGAGAGACAGAGAGAGAGAGAGAGAGAGAGAGAGAGAGAGAGAGAGAGAGAGAGAGAGAGAGAGAGAGAGAGAGAGTGAAAGAGAGAGAATAGTGAAAAAGAGCGTGCGAAAAAGAGTGAGAGACAGAGCGATCATGCAGTTAAGTAAATCCGTGGAAATGTGTGAACGGGTGGCAGGACGATCCAATTTGGAGTATTATATAGTTAAAGCTGAGGGGCATGGCATCGTGTAAGGGGGGAGGGGAGGAGAAGGGAGGGGGTGGAACCATGTAGAGGGTAGGGGGTGGCACCGTGTATAGGGGCGGAGGTCACACTCTAGTTAGTTGGGGAGGGGGGGGAGGTAATGGGGGAAGTGGATGAGGCATTGTACTAGGGTGGGTAGGTAGGCGGGTGGGTGGTGGCAAGTGCCAAGGGTAGGGGAGAGAGTGGCACTGTGCTGGGAGGGTGGAAAGGTTCAGGAAGTAGGAAGAGGTTGCACTGGGCACTATTACAGTTGGTGATGCCTTGCTAAAGTGGAAGGTGGTGGAACTGCGTCGACAGAGTATCGAGGAATAAGGTTGTGACATAGTATAATTTACTATTTCTACTCGCATCTGAGCACAAAAAAAGTGAGCTCTAACTCTCGGCCCACATTCTTAACTTTCTACCAACTGACGAGAAATATTTTACTTATATTTATGGACCCGTGTATGTTCTTGTTTTTTTTTCCTACAACACTGATCAAATGGCTTCCCATCTTCACCAGTGGTTTTTGTGTATCCATATGGCTTATTTGAGTGTATCGTATCCAGTAATGTTTTCTTATCTTGACTTTTTTACTTTGTAAATTGTTTATTATTCTCTATCATATACCGTGTTTTTTTTTCATTATTCCAGGAATAGCAAGCCTTGCTCTCTCAAGTTTTTTTCTTATATAGCGCACATCTTATTCTTCCCTTCACCCCTCCCCCCTCCCCCTCCCTCCCTCCATCCCTCCCACCCTCCCTCTCTCTCTCTCTCTCTCTCTCTCTCTCTCTCTCTCTCTCTCTCTCTCTCTCTCTCTCTCTCTCTCTTTGATCGCCGTCAGTCTATCATGTCTCAGTTTTTTAGGTACGTTTTACCATAACTGAAGTGTTCGACCAGTCTCTTACTTACAAACTTATCTAACTCTCTAATGAGTCACTTCATAGAGATGTTGGCGTAGTTGTTTCTAGTAGATGTTCCTGAGATGTTAACAAAGTTATCTCTAATAGGGCTTTTGACATCTCTGCTTTTTATTAGATTTGCTTCACATTTGTTGCAGTATTTCTCTGGTAAGTTATGATAATGCTGAGATTAAAGACATGTCCCTTATGTATATTACTGTTATATATTATCAACTGTTCTCAAGGGCTCTATCTCTCATCCCAGAATCACTGAAGGAGAAAACAAGGCCCAATATTGGCGCACCGTAATTTCCCCCTAATCTCGTCGTTTCCTTGACATGTTGCCTAAGAAGTTTTGTATTGGCGAGAAAGGCAGTTTGCTCCATCATGTCTTAGACTCTCGTTGGGATCAAAGTTCACAAAGTCATTCTCATTGGCTCGTATCTAATATTGTAATTAACTAAGCAATGGCTCCTTGCTTGATGACACTCTTGTTTTAGAAGATAAAAAATTGTTTGTGCTCTGGGTGATACCACTGTATTAGGATGAATAGAGATAATGGCCTTGTGATATGGGGTATGAATTTCGGCAGTGGCCGTGTCAGGGCCTTTAAAATGAAGGCTGTTTTCTTTAGTGGGGAAAGTAAGAGGTATAGCTGTATTGTGTTCAGGTGGTGAAGTGTACTTTATGTAGGATGATGGGTTCTTGTATTATATTGAAGTGTAATGGAGGTAACAGTGGACTGCAGAAGTTTGTGGTGATGGTGGTAGTGTGTTGTCTAGGTGTTTAGTAGTGTGTCGGAGAGGTGTGTGGAAGTGTGTTGGAGAGGTGTGTGGAAGTGTGTTGGAGAGGTGTGTGGAAGTGTGTTGGAGAGGTGTGTGGAAGTGTGTTGGAGAGGTGTGTGGAAGTATATTAGCAAGGTGTATGGTAGTGTGTTGGAGAGGTGTGTAGTAGTGTGTTGGAGAGGTGTGTTGTAGTGTGTTGGAGAGGTGTATGGTAGTGTGATGGTGGTCTTCTGATTGTCGAGAAAGCCCAGAGATTCTCTATGAGTATAATTCAGGAGCCAAACAACGGCAATGCTTGATAATGGACCAGGAAGAAGCGAAACGTCGTCTAAGTTTTATTCCCCAAATTTTGAGTTAGTTGTGAATTTATAAAACCATGGTACTGTTATGAATTGTTCCAGCTAAGGTACTGCTGTGAATTGTTCCAGCTACGGTATTATTATGAACTGTTTCAGCGACGGTACTGCTGTGAAATGTGCCATCTACGGTACTATTGTGAACTGTGCCAGCTACGGTATTGTTGTGAATTGTTCTGGCTGCGGTACCGTGACTTATTCATCAGACTAACGAAACTAAATCTTACAGAACTGGAGGAAAGGATAATGTGTGGGAAAAGCTATAACGGAGTACAAGATAATGAAGAGTACAGACAGAGACAAACTAATGGAAAAGAAATAGGCAGGTGAAAATACTTATGAGTTACGAATGCGTCAGGAAGTTGCTAATAAAGGCAAAGCAAATGCTCAACAAACAAACAGAGATAGTAGAGGGCAACGAGTGGCTAGCTTCCTTAAGGTTTACTATGCAAATAGTAGGAATCTAAGAAATAAGATAGATGAGCTAAGATTATTTACAAGTGCAGGTAATATAGATATTATTGCTATAACAGAGACCTGGTTCAACTTGAAAGATAGAGAAACGTCTTCTGAATGCAACATACAGGGTTATAAACTATTCCACACTGATAGGGTCAACAGGAAGGGTGGTGGAGTGGCGATGTATGTCAGAGATAATTTAAATTGTTGTCTTAGACAAGGTTTAGCTCTTCTTTTTGATAATAATAATAATAATAATAATAATAATAATAATAATAATAATAATAAAAATAATAATGTGTTAGACAAGATGTAAGATTGGAAACATCGGACACAGAATCTGTTTGGCTACAGTTTCTTAAAGGTCATTGAAAATTAATTTTGGGTGTGATTTATAGGCCCCTAAACCTTGATAGGGAGTGCGGCAGACTGCTATGGGACGAAATTCATAAGGCTTCTAGATATGAAAATATTGAGTTAATGGGAAATTTTGACTTTAGACAAACTGATTGGAACAATGTGACATGAAATCGTGAGTCTAGTGACCTTGATACGGTTCAGGATTGCTTTTTAAAACAGTTTATGACAGAACCAACTAGAGGAAACAACCTGCTTGACTTGGTTCTTGCCAACAAAGGATCACTAGTTAATAATCTTGAGGTTAATGATGAGCTTGGGGAAAGTGATCACAAATCACTTAGTTTCAATATATCATTGAATTATCCAGATAACTGCAATCAAGTCGCTGTCCCAGATTTCCGCTTGGCTGACTTCATTGGACTGAAAAATTACCTGGGTGGGCTACATTGGGATGACCTTACTATAGGTCAGGTAGGTAGGGTTGGTTGCCAATAAGACGTATTTCAGAGCATAGTTCTAGCTGCCCAGACGACTTTTGTCCCGAGTAGGGAAATTAGATCTAACAAAAATGATCCCAACATCTCACTGGTCAAAAGAGAGGCATATATAGGCGTATCAAAAGAGGGAAGGGGTAGTTAAGAAATCAATATATTCAATTAAAGAGAGAGAAAAAAAGAATAAGAAAAGCAAAAAGGGATTATGAGGGTAAAGTCGCAAGGGATTCGAAGACTAACCCAAAAGGGTTCTTTCAAGTATACAGAAGTAAGATTAGGGACAAGATAGGCCCACTTAAGAGTAACTCAGGTCAGATCACTGACAGTGGTAAGGAAATGTGTGAACTTTTCAATACCTACTTTCTCTTAGTTTTTACTCAGGAAGATTCCAGCGAAATTCCAGAAATAATAAATTACGTAGAGCAGGACGATAAAAAGCTATTCACGATTAGGATAACTAGTGACATGGCCCTCAGACAAAGAAAGAAATTAAAATCTAACAAATCCCCAGATCCTGATGAACTGATTGCAAGGGTTTTAAAGGAATGTAAAGAGAAACTTAGCATACCTTTAGCTAATCATTTCAATATATCACTACAAACTGGCATAGCGCCAGGTAAGTCGAAAATGGTAAATATAATATAAATTTACAAGGCAGGTGACAGGTCCTTATCTTCGAACTTTAGACCAATAAGCCTTACCTCCATAGTTGGTAAATTTATGGGATCAATAATTGTCGAAGCAATTCGTAGCCATCTTGAAAGGCATAAATTGATTAATGAATCTCAGCACGGTTTTACAAAGGGGCGTTCCTGTCTTACGAATTTGCTAGCTTTCTTCACTAAGGTTTTTAGGAGGTAGATCAGGGTATTGAATATGATATTGTGTATATAGACTTCAGTAAGGCTTTCGATAGAGTTCCACATCAGAAGCTGTTGAGAAAACTTAAGGCACACGGAATAGGAGGAGAATTTTTTTCTTGGGTAGAGGCATGGCTGACAAATAGGCAGCAGAGAGTTTGCCTAAATGGGGAGAAATCAGAATGGGGGCACGTCACAAGCGGTGTTCCTCATGGATCAATGTTGAGCCCTTTGTTGTTCACAATTTACGTAAACGACATAGATGAGGGAATAAACAACGACATAAGCAAATTTGCTGATGACACCAAAATAAACCGTCCAATTCAGTCTAATGAGGACACTAGAGCACTACAGGATGATTTGAAAAGATTGATGCAGATCATGCAGTGGTCGGAGAAGTGGCAGATGTAGTTTAAAATAGACAAATGCAAAGTTCTAAATGTTGGACAGGAAAATAACCATGCCGCATGTAAACTAAATAATGTAGAAATTAATATTACGGTTTGCGAAAATGATTTAGGAGTTCTGTTTAGCAGTAATCTGAAACCAAGACAACAGTGCATAAGTGTTTGCAATGAAGCTAACAGAATCCTTGGCTTCATAGCAGGAAGTATAAATAATAGAAGTCCTGAGGGTGTTCTTCAAATCTATATATCTTTGGTTAGGCCTCATTTAGATTATGCTGCGCAGTTTTGGTCACGGTATTACAGAATGGATATAAATTCACTGGAAAACGTACAGAGGAGGATGATAAAGCTGATCCCATGTATCAGAAATCTTCCCTATGAGGATAGACTGAGGGCCCTGAATCTGCACTCTCTAGAAAGGCGTAGAATTAGGGGGGATATAAATGAGGTGTATAAGTGGAAAGCCGGAATTTCTAAAGGGCATATAAATAGCGTGCTAAAAATATTTGGCATAGACAGGACTCGTAGTAATGGTTTTAAATTGGAAAAAAATCAGATTCAGGAAGGATATAGGAAAGCACTGGTTTGGTAATAGAGTTGTGGATGAGTGGAACGAACTCCCGAGTACCGTCATAGAAGCTAAAACCGCTTTAAAAATAGGTAAGATAAATATATGAGTGAATGTGGGTGGGTGTGAGTTGGACCTGACTAGCCTGTGGTACTTGGTCGGATGCCGTGCTCTTCCCTTAAGTGACTGTGACTAACCTGACTAGGTCAGCCGATGGGAGAACTGGACCTGCTTCGCATGGGCCAGTAGGCATGTTGCAGTGTTCCTTATTTCTTATGTTCTTATATGACTGATGAGACTAAGCCATTTATTCATAAACTATATGGAAGACATTGTGCTCATGTGTAAGCGAAAAGTTATCCAAACAAAGGCTTGTCCTGCTGAATTTTTGTATTAATGTATCTGCCAGAATCTTAATTCCTTTCACACCAAGTACAGTACTTCAGTCTGTGAGAAGTTAGAGAAGAAAGATTGGGAAGAACAAGTTATGAAAACCAATTTTATACACAGTTTTAAGAGTAAGTTTAAGGATCACGATTGCTGTTGTTGTAGATTCGCTGGAATAATAGCCCGGCCCGGGCCTTTTCCAAGAGGTGTCTCGGTGTTGGCTCCCTGTCGTGGGACTGTCTCAGATCAATGTCTGCCATGGGAGTAGGTACAAGTATCTCCTCATCGTCTGGGACCAGTTGTCTTGAGGCCCAGCCTCAAACCCCGCCCACACTGGGCTCGATGGGTGAGGCAGCTCCATCGTAGCAGACGATATCAGGAGGTGCAAAGACAGTAAGCACTACAGGATCCTTTTGGAGCCACACTCCAGTTTTAGGCCGATGCCCGAGCGCTGGGGAAGTTCAAGAATGCCTCTTGCTGTGTGTGTTGCTGCTGCTGCTTCACTTGTCTGTTGTACTCTTTGATGAAGGATCACGAGAACAGGAACATAATTTACTTGGTTGTAGTCACTTAGTGGTGGGTGCGAGAGTTGAGTCCTGCCTCCCGGCCCCGCCTCTCGACTATTCATGATATGTCACGCTGTGTATTAGCTTATAGTCCCTATCATGCCTGCTCTTGAAACTATGCATGGAATTCGCTTCCACTACATACTTACATACATATACATGCATGTATGCATACATACATACATACCATACATACGTGCATACATGCATGCGTACATACAAATATACATTCCATACATACATGCATACCTACATTCATACAAACATACACACATACAAACACATGTACATGCATTTATACCTGCATATATTAAATACACACATAAATGCATGCATATATGCATACATATATACATGCATACATTACATACACACATACATGTATGCATTCATACATACATACCATACATACATACATACATACATACATACATACATACATACATACATACATACATACATACATACATACATACATATATGCATACATACATACATACATGCATACATACATACATACATACATACATACATACATACATACATACATGCATACATACATACATACATACATATATGCATACATATATTTATACATGTAATCATACATACAATACATACATACATACATACATACATACATACATACATACATACATACATACATACATACCGTACATAAAAAGTCTCTCTTCTCAACTCACACAAAGGCATCCCCTCTGGCGAATAATCTTGCTCAACCATTCACGAAGAGGAGTTTCAAAAAACACAATCACTTTTGAAATTGGTGTCTCCTCCAGGTAAGTCCAAATGGACTCACACTCACACTCTCTCTCTCTGGCCTCCAACATCCACCTCCCACCGGCCACATACACTCATCCCATAACTCTTCCTTCCCGGCATCCTACACAGTCTCCCAACTTGGACTGATGTTTTCGAAATTATGTATAAAATTCACCCTGTGTGATGCAACATGAGAAACATTCCTAGTTTGTTTTCTATGTGGCTATCATTTAGAATAAAACAGCAGCTCATTACTGATGTTTGTGTTCTATATGCCTGCAATACAGAATAGGGTAGCAGCTTACTACTGATATGTCCAATGTTGCGAAAGAAACATAGCTAGCTTGTCTTCTATGTAGTTGTCATATAGAATAGGGTAGCAGCTTTCTACGCTTGCTTTTTGTCTATTGTATGTGTCGATAATGACGCAAATGTGTTGGATTTCAATTTGGTGAGAGAATGTATACAGTTCGATTCTGTAACCGCATGTGACTGTCTCTGACTGTATGACTATGATTATCTGACAGTCAACGGTTAAGTTCATGTGGATATTTTCCACTGACGGTCTTTTACTGTCTCTTATGATTGTGACCTATTTTTCTGCAACAGTACATATATCTTTCTATGTCCATCTCTCATTTCATCTGCTTTAACTCGCGTTAAAAATAGTTTTGAAACATGACCAACATAATTAATCTCATATCATGGTGAAGGCAGATGAAGATAGGGAAGCAGCACCGGAAATGATAAGTAAAACACATGTGCAACAGTTAGGAAGCTTTATTGCTGGAACGTTTCGCCTATGCGGTTGGCATCTTCAGTCAAAGACAGTGAAGAATAAATTGGAGGCAGCAGCAGTGGGGAAGTGCAGATGATATAATCTATATCCAGGTACAGAGAATATCTTCCAGAACTTCACTGTTTAAACACTAGTTATGAGTGAGATGGGCTGAATTCGTGAGGGACCTGCTTAACCTGACCCAGTAGGCTTGCTGCAGTGCACTTCAATTCTTGCCTTCTTGCTTCTATTAGTAGACTTCGCCTCCTGGAACGTTTTCGAGATCTTCCACGTCTCACCTGCGCCAGCATATAAGACTCCATTCTCATGTTTCAGCCTTACATTGTTCCAGAGTATGGAGCTGAACTCTTCTCCAGGCTGAGAGACTGACCTCCAAAAAACTATTTCTCCAAAGTTGATGGACTGATTACATCATCTTTACCTCTCCACTACTCAACCTGCTTGCAATTTATTCTCTTCCGTATTTGTCTGAAGAAGCCTACAGCTTAAGCAACAGCTCCAACTTTTGCACATGTTTTCCTTATCAACTTCTCTGAACTATATTCTATTTTCATCATAATAGCTCCATAGATGCCTTGGAGAAACTATCACAGTAGTTACAGTCATAGAAAATACTTCAGGTTGAAGATACATGCAAATTATTAATATAATGGTATGTCCTAATATAATATATGAGAGCGACAGGAAAGGCCTCTCGTTAAATGCGTTTCATCATTAACGTTTAATTCAATCACTTACCATCAACAGGTGCTTTTTTTACAGACGCTGATAGTGACTGATTCACCAAAACGCTGATAATAAATGTATTTTATGAGAAAAGGGTCTTTCCTGCCTCGCATTAGTTATTTGGAAACGTAAATCCCATAGGTGTTATTAAGCGCCTGGGAAATGAGCCAAAAGTAGGATTGATCCAAGAGGAAGGGTAACTAAGTCCTTGAATCACGAAAGTACACCTGTATCTGGGTATATCTTCTCTCCTTAAACGAACACTGCAGGCTCATGCCCATCTCGATTTAATTCTGCGTTAAACACGAATTCTTCAAAGACTAATTATACGTTCACTAATGATGAAATGCAACAATTTACAATTTGTTTTGCCTCAAACATTTGGTTTTCACTTAGCTGCGATGGAAGAAATGCTTGAAAACTCATCAGTATGTAAAAGTTTCAAAACTAATTAATTTTTGTGTGTATTCTCTACTGCCCCTTAGAGTTTATCGCCTCACTGCAATTTAAAAAACATCCACAAGGTGGCAGCAGCGCCTAGGATGAAAAATACTGCTGTAGACGAATCACACCAAGAGAAACACGATCTCAATTCCCCTAAGAAATCCCGACATCATTCTTATAAATGAGGCTGAGGCAGCAGGATACCGAATTCTGTTATAGCAATGGGAGGAGGCGGAGATGTTGTCTCTTGATAGTGGTCTAGAGTGTCGAGACATGAGCTGGCTTTCCTCGGAGGCTGCCTAAATTCTCGGGATCGAGTCTTACCTGGAGTTTACCTGGAGAGGGTTTCGGAGGTCAACACCTCCGCGGCCCGGTCTGAGTCTTGATCAGCCACGGTATTGTTCTTTGGTGAAAAACCATTTGTTTCCGTAGTTACATTGCCATTGATACACACACAACACATCATTCATATATATATATATATATATATATATATATATATATATATATATATATATATATATATATATATATATGTATATATATATATATATATATATATATATATATATATATATATATATATATATATATATATATATATATATATATATATACATATATATATATATATATATATATATATATATATATATATATATATATATATATATATATATTTATATATATATATATTATATATATATATATATATATATATATATATATATATATATATATATATATATATATATATATATATATATATATATATATATATATATATATATATATATATACATATATATACATATATATATATAGTTTGTGTATGTGTGATAGCCAGTATGCCTCTCTTTTCACGATTTTCGTTACGTATTTGGACAGAAAAGTTTAAAACAGAACAGGCAAAGATAGATGATAGGTAGGAATGTATTGCATATGAAGATGTTCAATTATAGAATTGTATCGGTAGAAAACACCCTTATAAAAAGGGAGAAAGCATGGGAAAGCTAGTAAGAGTCAGATATGAAAATAACGAGGAATTAGAAAACGTCGAAATGAGAAACAACTTGCAATATGTAAAATGTAGTAGACAATTTAAAATTTGTGACCAGTGTTGCAAGGAATTATATGCATGCCGGAGTGAAGGTGGATGGGGAAGGAGAATAGACATTATTCAAATTTTATTGATGAAGTGCTGAGCCTGACAAGGTTATACTACTGGAGTATACTTGGAGAGGGTTCCCAGGGTCGACGCCCCCGCGGCCCGGTCTGTGACCAGGCCTCGTGGTGGATCAATGCCTGATCAACCAGGCTGTTGCTGTTATCCGCACGCATCCCGGCGTACGAACCACAGCCCCGCTGGTCAGGTACTGACTTTAGGTACCTGTCCAGCGCTTTTGAGTTTGACCAACGTATTGGCAGCTCCAATTTCTTGGATCAAAAGGCCTTCAACATCCAGGCCTTCCCTTCCTTCCCCTTTAAGGATAAAAATGAAGTTGAAGAGTGTGATGATTTAAGTGGGAGACAGCAAGAAATTTGTCACACTCATTCAAGTACTCATTATCACCAGGAATTTCAACTAAAACCTGAACGTTGATGATATATAAGCATTCCTTTTGCGCAAATGACCTTGGAATATCACCGTGAATCAATTATGTAAAGGTATCCAGAGGCTAGTATTTAGTTGAGAAAGAATGTTATGTAGATTTAAATAATAATTTAAGGACTGCATCATCAAAAAATGAAGTGATTCTATATAATAACAAATACGTGAAAATGAAATAAAAAAAATAAGAAAAATATGAATGTATATCTAAATTCGGTGTAATAAGAACATTAAAATTGTGCCTGGAGTATGAGGTCAAAGACACAAGTTGTACAAAACATTTATATTGAGACAACGTTTCACCCTATGTAGAGTTTGTCTAAGCTCCACACAACGATAATATAGTCATGATAAATGCTTGTTCTATAACTTATATCACTGTCTTGATACTCGTCAACAATGAGCTATTTCATCACATAATTCTGTTTACTGTGCTAAACACGGCCAGGAAAACAATATTCTCTTGAGTTACAATGCAGTAATAGAGGGGTAATTCTAATAATTCTAATGAAAATTGTATCAGTCAACCAGACGACCAGGTATGATGGATAATAGCTTTCTAAAGCACATTTTCAGTGCCCTATCAGGTGATATTTCGGATCTTTTTGTCACGATTATCATTATTGATTCACATGAACGTAAAGGAAAGCATAAACAGATCAAAATATTCCACATAAACACAAATATAATGCTGCAAAAAAAAAAAAATATGAGGATTTATAATTGCACGCAGCAACCTAAGACAATATTTAAAATATTTAAATAATTGGCATGTTAACGAAGATACAAAGAGAACAATATGTCTAACAAAACACACAGGAAATTTTAAGTTATTAGTAACCAAGAATATCTTCGCTCAAATCTGCTATAGAGAGAAATCAAAAGAAGAAGAAGAAAAAAAAACAGATAATTTGGAAAGAGAGCATTGCACACAACACTAAAGTTAACCCTGAAGAATTCTGTAAATGTGTCAAGGATAGGGAAAGGGTTAAAGCAACGGATGGACCATTAAAAAAAACGACAGAACTCATAACTAACAGAAACGACATGACCCATAACTAACCGCAACGATATAACTAATAAGAATATCAGAGAAATGGCTTTAGTACCCTATATAAACTTTAGCTATTTCAATATTTGAAGACGACACCAACATGATCGGGATGCAAAATTTCGTTGTTTGGTTTAAACTCTCTTATTATTATTATTATTATTATTATTATTATTATTATTATTATTATTATTATTATTATTATTATTATTATTGTTATTATTATTATTTACTGTTGTTACATGCATTTTAGAGCGCAAAACCCGTCAAGGTTATACAGCGTCTGGGGAAATGTGAGACAATCAGATCTGATTCCAGAGAAGGGAGAAAAAAGATTGATTTCTTGGACAATGAGCTTCATATTTTTATCCAACTCCTCCCTTAAGGGAGAAACTCATGCTGAATATTTACAAAATTATTATCTATAGTATGTTAAGACACTCAAAGACACTAAACATTATGAAAGGGGGACCGGGTAAACTGCTTACTAGAATTATAAAAATATCCCTGACATCTAATTATTTATCCACTAACAATACTTGAAACCATTTCCACATTTTCTATTAATTATCCATGCAAAGTTTCCTATTACGTAGTGTTAATTTGACTCACCTCGACAAACCAACAGTATAACTAGAAGTGGAGCCTCGGGACAACCATTCTTCAATGCTATTCTAACCTCAGCAATCTACACTAGCAGTGATCGGTTTTGAAAACTCCTATTTTGAGAAGCTGACCGAAAGGTATTGACTGTTTGGTAAACCACGCTGTCGTTAACAGTGACCAACATACCTACACAGAGGTCACAACCTGGTTGATCTAGCACTACTTACAGATAATAGATTACTGTTGGTGATATAGTATTCTCTGATAGTGTCTTTGGAACCCAACATCTTAACTGGTCTTAACCTGCACTTCCTCACATCTTCCAATAAAAGTCTGTAGCAATGTGTAAATCGGTGTCATAATTCTTAAATATTTTCAGAGTAAGTAAACTATCAGTTGTCTCTCTTTCTTCTCCTTTACAGAGAACACAATGCAAGTTTCCAATATTTTAGATATTTACTGAATTAGTGAATGAGTTTCAGTGAAATGATTTCAATCCTGACTAGATAGTTGTAAATACTTTTCAGTCGAAAATGCAAATGAGTTGAAAGGTACCCTCAATGGACTGACTTCTCATATTATATACTCTCTTATTATTCAAACTCTCATTTTCTCGACTTCTGATGCATTTGTCTTATTGTGTTGTCCAATAGCTAGCCCATTTGCAGTTTGTATGCTGTGATTATTTGGTGATCTTTGTTCCTTGTATATCTAAGTAGACGGAATTTATCACCGTTAAAGATCTTTTAGTTATATTCTTTATCCACTGGAAGAAAATCTGTAATTTTCTATCTTCTTGGAAGAAGACATTCATTCTTATTTTAGCATCAACCGCCAAGGATGGTTTGAAGCTCTGGTTGGTGATTCCACTGTCGTAAGCATTCTGCACAGGTTTTGCAAACCACATGGGGACCCCATGACTTGTCTTGTTCTCCAAGCTCCACTCCAAAGTAAAAGAGTTAAGCTTGTTTTACAAATTCTGTGATGTTTTTTCTTTGCTTTTGCAAAAAGTATTTGCCACAAATGTAGGAAAATGCACTGGGATTATTTAAACAAGCTCTTCGTGAAGAAGAGCCTGTTTAAACAACACTTGTAAAGATGAGAAACACTAAGGGTACCAGGATTATACCTTGTGGTACTCAAATTATTTTGGTAAGACGGGAGTTTATTTTTAATTTACTACCACTTTGCTAATTAAGTGTTTGAAATTTAAATAATTTTCCTCTGTTTCCTGTTATATGAACTAACCTCATTTGAAAGCTATGCCTCCATAGTTGCATTTGTCAATTACCTTTACAAAATCTCTGTCTGCATTTTTATTTTCTTACAAGTCCTCTGTGATTCTGCTGAAGTGATCTAATATCAGAAACAGACATGATCTGCCTGGTCTAAAGACATGTTGTTCTGGGTTATGGATTGCTTAATTTTTAATGCGACTAGAAATTTGTAGTCTTAATTCCCTCTCAAATATTTTTTTATGACAAGTATTTCTTGTTTGTAGTATTTTGTCAATGATCTACTGCTGCTGTGAAGTGAAGCTATGTCGATCATATTTAGAGCCACTAAAATTTTACCCGAAAAAACAGGCGGAAAATAGACTGTAATGTGTTCTGTTATTTGTTTTCCTACTGTCTTGATTTATTTATCTCTCATTTACTCTCTGTGTGTCTGTGCGTCTAAGTGTGCTACCTTTTCTGCCTTCCCCTCTCCTTTTCTCCCCTTTTTCTCTCCCCCCTCTCTCTTCTATCCCCCCCTCTCTCTCTCTCACCCCCTCTCTCTCTCACCCCCACTTTCTCTCTCACCCCTCCGCTCCATGGAACTCATCGAGCAAATGATCTGAGTTACAAGTTTACACACTCGCAGGCGCTAGTCGCGTCGTTCCTCGGGTAAACTTAGCAGTCTTGTCCAACTTAAGAGTGAAGTTACACAAGGTTTATACCTTTGTCATCTGGCTTTAATCTTGACGCAAGAACACTCGCGCCAACTCTGACTCCAGGATTTTACTCTTTTTTTTTTCTTTCTATTTAAATTTTCATTAATTATGCGCGCGCGCGCGCGCGTGTGTGTGTGTGTGTGTGTGTGTGTGTGTGTGTGTGTGTGTGTGTGTATGTGGTGTGTGTGTGTGAGTTGGATGTGTGTGTGTATTGGTGTATATGTGTGTGCGTGGGTGTATGGGTTTGTGTGTGTGTATTGTTTTAATTGATCTCGTGAAAAACTTTGAAGGCTTCGTAAATGTTTACCTGTCTGTGTCTGCCTGTCTTTGTATACTCATAAATATGACTATCTCTTATTTGTATTAACCAAATCACCCTGCTTATGCTGATTCTCCTTTCCTCTTCTATCTGTATTCCTCCTTTTCCTCATCTATACCTCCCCTCACATCTGTAATTCGTGGTTTACAAATGTCCGTTTTATTTCCCTTCCATTAGCTGAACCACGATTTCTTATCTCCGTGTCCTACTCTGCGGTCCCAGACCGTATATCTGTGCCACTTCTCGTACCTTAGTGCCTTACTTCTTTGCCTTTGTCTTCCATCTCATCCCTCTTTCCCAAGAGTGACGGCTCCTAATGCCTTCGCTGATCATCCATCCCTAGATATCTTTCTCCAAGGTCGTTCCGTCGGCCAGTCTCCCTCCCTCCCTCCCTCCCTCCCTCCCTCCCTCCCTCCCTCCATCCATCCCTCCCTCCCGCTCTCCCTCCCTCCCTCCGTCCTTCCCTCTCTCTCTCTCTCTTCAGAAGAGAGTGAGGGGTCGTAAGGAACTAACATAAGAGGTGGCGCAGGCAAACACCATAATCACTCTCAAGAGAAAGAATAATCGGACTCTGGGGGCCAGAACTGAGAAAACCATTGATTATTACTAGAAATGAGACTTAAGAATAATCTGTAAAAAGAGGACAGAAAGCCAGACTTCAGATGGGATGAGTAATTTCCCGGAAGAAAAACACTGTGAATTAAAAAAAAAAGCCGAACGTAGAGAGAGAATATATATATATATATATATATATATATATATATATATATATATATAAATATATATATATATATAAATATATATATATATATATATATATATATATATATATATATATATATATAAATATATATATATATATAAATATATATTTATTATTTTTTTTTTATTATCACACCGGCCGATTCCCACCAAGGCAGGGTGGCCCGAAAAAGAAAAACTTTCACCATCATTCACTCCATCACTGTCTTGCCAGAAGGGTGCTTTACACTACAGTTTTTAAACTGCAACATTAACACCCCTCCTTCAGAGTGCAGGCACTGTACTTCCCATCTCCAGGACTCAAGTCCGGCCTGCCGGTTTCCCTGAATCCCTTCATAAATGTTACTTTGCTCACACTCCAACAGCACGTCAAGTATTAAAAACCATTTGTCTCCATTCACTCCTATCAAACACGCTCACGCATGCCTGCTGGAAGTCCAAGCCCCTCGCACACAAAACCTCCTTTACCCCCTCCCTCCAACCCTTCCTAGGCCGACCCCTACCCCGCCTTCCTTCCACTACAGACTGATACACTCTTGAAGTCATTCTGTTTCGCTCCATTCTCTCTACATGTCCGAACCATATATATATATATATATATATATATATATATATATATATATATATATATATATGCAAAACAACCACTGTGAAAGAATAGAGAAATTCCAAGCGCATTCGTGACTACTCACATTATCCTTGATAATGTGAGTAGTCACGAAAGCACTTGGAATTTCTCTATTCTTTTACAGTGGTTGTTTTGCATATTCTGAAATCACCTGTTTACTGTGATCTTATTGCATATATATATATGTCACATTAGTTGCACTTGTGTCCTTTTACTTTACATATATATATATATATATATATATATATATATATATATATATATATATATATATATATATATATGTACATATATATATATATATATCTATCTATATATATATATATATATATATATATATATATATATATATATATATATATATATATATATATATATATATATATATATATATATATATATATTTAAAAATGCCGTGTGGTTAAATTATTAAAGACATTGAAGGAAAAACGAAATATAGAGTGCATGGTTTTATCAGGGTTTTAGGAGCATGAAGGAAGAGGGTACGTAAGAAAAACAAGAGGACAGATGAAAACAGAGAGTTTAGAACGACTGTTGGGAGGCACGGAAGCTGAGTGAAAGTTTGACAATGATACAGCAAGCAACACATAAATATTTATAATCCCATTAAGCATACAGCATTAATGAAGCAACTGAACTAGTGAGAAACCGTAACAGGAAGGAGTAACTTAACTGGAGACGTCAGAGAGGTATGAAAGGAACAGAATAGAACAGTCAAACAAGTGATAACATTGGAGATGATAACCAGGAGATATCAACTAAGGCTAGAGATATTCTCACTATAAAGCGGGAAGAGAAGAAAAGGCTAATGGCGATAGGTAGGAAAACATGTCTAGTGTTCTCACTGGACACCTAACGTCTTGTGAGTGGTAATGTGATGTAGTGGTCTAGGTCAGTTTTCCAGGAGCTTGCTTATATGACTTGGGTTCAAGTAACGGTCAGTTGCAATATGTTCTTTAACCATACATAACCACACACACTTATATATATATATATATATATATATATATATATATATATATATATATATATATATATATATATATATATATATATATATATATATATATATATATAGGGTCCACCTCTGGTGTAGTGGATAAAAAGGCTTCAAGGAAAAATATTTGGATTTCTTCCTGAAGCCGTTTGAATATTCAACTTCCCCTACCACCCCATCTTTTTATATTTTTTTTTTTACTAATAGGAATATTTTATTACATAATATGGTACAGAAGATCCAAGAGATACACTATTGATATAAAGGTGGCACATATGGTACATGTTGTTACGTGTGTATCACCGATTATAAGGCGAAAATCTCATCCAGCTCCTCAGAGCTGGGGCGTGTGCCCAAAATACAGCAGGCATTACCCCTTTGAACAGCAGCACTGAGCCGCTGGAACAGAAAACTAGCTGCCCTTGGATCCCTAGTTACCCTGATGAGTCTTTTTCCCAGCTCCTTAAGGAATTTAGATGCACTCTTTCCCCATGAGCCAAGGGTCTCTGAGCCTATGGGAACAAACATATAATGATGGGCAAGTTCTCCATATTTTCTAGACTTTTGGGACTCCCTGAAGCTGGCAGCTGCCCCTCCTTCCTCCCTGGTGTATTGGAGATAGGTATCAGCCAAGGTAGATGCACATGTATAGTCCCACACCACCTGCTTCCCATCTGTCCAGGCTTGAAGGGTGATACCATCTGGACGCTTCTGGCTGCCATCAGATCTGCATAGTTGGGGTGGCTCTCTTACTGCTGGGCATCCAGCTGTTGTGAGGCTCCTCTTGATAATGTTATTAACCTCCTCATGTCTTGCAATCTTTCCCTCGGATTTACGGCACACAAGACCATGGTACCCGAATCGGTCTGCTGCTTCACTGCCACAAATACACCTGTGTTCGGCGAGAATAGGGGCGGCAAGTCGAAGGGCAACACCGATGCGGATGGTCTGTGGGTCGAGACGTGTGCCAAGGCTGGAGTTGGGAACAGCCAACAGAAAGTCCCCAGCATGAGGGGCTCTCACTGCCAGGAGGCGGGCTCTATCCTTCCCTGACACACTCTGAAGCATTGTTGAGGCAATATTTTCCACTATTGGACCATCCCAGTGCGATTGTTTGTAGTTGTTGGGGGGAGCAGGTCTGGCTCCAGAGCCCGTTAGATTATCCCAGATCATTGCTCCGTCAATGAATTTTTGGTCCTGGACTCCTATCTTGTCCCTAAGATGTTCAGGGAGAATCGCTGCTACAAGCTCTCTGGATGCAATACACGAGGACAGAAAAGCAGGTAACGCAATCTGTGATGACTTGCGGACACCAATGCCTCCTAGTCTGAATGGAAGTGTAGCTTGGTTCCACTGCCCGTCTTCTAGAGTAAGGTTAAGTACTTTCGTAAAAATCTGCCTCAGAATACTGTCATATTCGTGCAGTATAGGGTTATCATATGAAGGTGCACATCCTAGGAAATATGTCAACCTGGGCAGACTCAAGCACTTTGTGAGAAGGTACAAGGCATCGTGGGTGTCCAGATTGCCTATTCGTTGTTCCATCCTCCTTAACTCTTCCAATTTCTTCCTGAGAATTGTGTCAATGGCATTGCTTCCCAGAGGTGCTCCTAGCAAGACACTATTTGTGGGGGCAATGACTGCTGCTCCTGGTAGTTTTGATCTCACTGCATTTATCACTTGTTGACTGACTGAGATGATTTCACATTTGGATGGATTCAGGACGAGACCCATTTATATATATATATATATATATATATATATATATATATATATATATATATATATATATATATTTTTTTTTTTTTTTCAACAAGTTGGTCGTCTCCCACCGAGGCAGGGTGACCCAAAAAAGAAAGAAATTCCCCAAAAAGAAAATACTTTCAGCATCATTCAACACTTTCACCACACTCACACATTATCACTGCTTTTGCAGAGGTGCTCAGAATACAACAGTTTAGAAGCATATACGTATAAAGATACACAACATATCCCTCCAAACTGCCAATATCCCAAACCCCTCCTTTAAAGTGCAGGCATTGTACTTCCCATTTCCAGGACTCAAGTCCGACTATAAGAAAATAACCGGTTTCCCTGAATCCCTTCACTAAATATTACCCTGCTCACACTCCAACAGATCGTCAGGTCCCAAGTATCATTCGTCTCCATTCACTCCTATCTAACACGCTCATGCACGCTTGCTGGAAGTCCAAGCCCCTCGCCCACAAAACCTCCTTTACCCCCTCTTTCCAACCCTTTCGAGGACGACCCCTACCCCTCTTTCCTTCCCCTATAGATTTATATGCTTTCCATGTCATTCTACTTTGATCCATTCTCTCTAAATGACCAAACCACCTCAACAATCCCTCTTCTGCCCTCTGACTAATGCTTTTATTAACTCCACACCTTCTCCTAATTTCCACACTCCGAATTTTCTGCATAATATTTACAGCACACATTGCCCTTAGACAGGACATCTCCACTGCCTGCAACCGTCTCCTCGCTGCTGCATTTACCATCCAAGCTTCACATCCATATAAGAGTGTTGGTACTACTATACTTTCATACATTCCCTTCTTTGCCTCCATAGATAACGTTTTTTGACTCCACATATACCTCAACGCACCACTCACCTTTTTTCCCTCATCAATTCTATGATTAACCTCATCCTTCATAAATCCATCCGCCGACACGTCAACTCCCAAGTATCTGAAAACATTCACTTCTTCCATACTCCTCCTCCCCAATTTGATATCCAATTTTTCTTTATCTAAATCATTTGATACCCTCATCACCTTACTCTTTTCTATGTTCACTTTCAACTTTCTACCTTTACACACATTCTCAAACTCATCCACTAACCTTTGCAATTTTTCTTTAGAATCTCCCATAAGCACAGTATCATCAGCAAAAAGTAACTGTCTCAATTCCCATTTTGAATTTGATTCCCCATAATATAATCCCACCCCTCTCCCGAACACCCTAGCATTTACTTCTTTTACAACCCCATCTATAAATATATTAAACAACCATGGTGACATTACACATCCCTGTCTAAGACCTACTTTTACCGGGAAGTAGTCTCCCTCTCTTCTACACACCCTAACCTGAGCCTCACTATCCTCATAAAAGCTCTTTACAGCATTTAGTAACTTACCACCTATTCCATAAACTTGCAACATCTGCCACATTGCTCCTCTATCCACTCTATCATATGCCTTTTCTAAATCCATAAATGCAATAAAAACTTCCCTACCTTTATCTAAATACTGTTCACATATATGCTTCAATGTAAACACTTGATCTACACATCCCCTACCCACTCTGAAGCCTCCTTGCTCATCCGCAATTCTACATTCTGTCTTACCTCTAATTCTTTCAATTATAACTCTACCGTATACTTTTCCTGGTATACTCAGTAAACTTATTCCTCTATAATTTTTACAATCTCTTTTGTCCCCTTTCCCTTTATATAAAGGGACTATACATGCTCTCCGCCAATCCCTAGGTACCTTCCCCTCTTTCATACATTTATTAAACAAAAGTACCAACCACTCCAACACTATATCCCCCCCCTGCTTTTAACATTTCTGTCATGATCCCATCAGTTCCAGCTGCTTTACCCCCTTTCATTCTACGTAATGCCTCACGTACCTCCACCACACTTACATTCTGCTCTTCTTCACTCCTAAAAGATGGTATACCTCCCTGGCCAGTGCATGAAATTACCGCCTCCCTTTCTTCCTCAACATTTAAATGTTCCTCAAAATATTCTCGCCATCTACCTAATACCTCCCTCTCCCCATCTACTAACTCCTCTACTCTGTTTTTAATGGACAAATCCATACTTTCCCTAGGCTTTCTTAACTTGTTTAACTCACTCCAAAATTTTTTCTTATTTTCATTAAAATTTCTTGACAGTGCCTCTCCCACTCTTTCATCTGCTCTCCTTTTGCACTCTCTCACCACTCTCTTCACCTTTCTTTTACTCTCCATATACTCTGCTCTTCTTATAACACTTCTGCTTTGTAAAAACCTCTCGTAAGCTACCTTTTTCTCTTTTATCACACCCTTTACTTCATCATTCCACCAATCACTCCTCTTTCCTCCTGCCTCCACCCTCCTATTACCACGAACTTCTGCCCCACATTCTAATACTGCATTTTTAAAATTATTCCAACCCTCTTCAACCCCCCACTACTCATCTTTGCACTAGCCCACCTTTCTGCCAATAGTCGCTTATATCTCGCCCGAACTTCCTCCTCCCTTAGTTTATACACTTTCACCTCCCTCTTACTTGTTGTTGCCACCTTCCTCTTTTCCCATCTACCTCTTACTCTAACTGTAACTGCAACTAAATAATGATCCGATATATCAGTTGCCCCTCTATAAACATGTACATCCTGGAGCCTACCCATCAACCTTTTATCCACCAATATATAATCTAACAAACTACTTTCATTATGTGCTACATCATACCTTGTATATTTATTTATCCTCTTTTTCATAAAATAGGTATTACTTATTACCAAATTTCTTTCTACACATAGCTCAATTAAAGGCTCCCCATTTACATTTACCCCTGGCACCCCAAATTTACCTACTACTCCCTCCATAACATTTTTACCTACTTTAGCATTGAAATCCCCAACCACCATTACTCTCACACTTGATTCAAAACTCCCCACGCATTCACTCAACATTTCCCAGAATCTCTCTCTCTCCTCTACACTTCTCTCTTCTCCAGGTGCATATACGCTTACTATAACCCACTTTTCACATCCAATCTTTATTTTACTCCACATAATCCTTGAATTTATGCATTTGTAGTCCCTCTTTTCCTGCCATAGCTTATCCTTCAACATTATTGCTACTCCTTCTTTAGCTCTAACTCTATTTGAAACCCCTGACCTAATCCCATTTATTCCTCTCCACTGAAACTCTCCCACCCCCTTCAGCTTTGTTTCACTTAAAGCCAGGACATCCAGTTTCTTCTCATTCATAACATCCACAATCATCTCTTTCTTATCATCTGCACAACATCCACGCACATTCAGACTTCCCACTTTGACAATTTTCTTCTTCTTATTCTTTTTAGTAATCTTTACAGGAAAAGGGGTTACTAGCCCATCGTTCCCGGCATTTTAGTTGACTTTTACAACACGCATGGCTTACGGAGGAAAGATTCTTATTCCACTTCCCCATGGATATAAAAGGAAAAGTAATAAGACCAAGAACTATTAAGATAAAATCAAAGGAAACTCAGATGAGTGTGTATAAATAAACATGTACATGTATGTGTAGTGTGACCTAAGTGTAAGTAGAAGTAGCAAGACGTACTTGTAATCTTGCATATATATATATATATATATATATATATATATATATATATATATATATATATATATATATATATATATATATATATATATATATATATATGTATGTATATATATATATATATATATATATATATATATATATATATATATATATATATATATATATATATATATATATATATATATATATATATATATATGTCGTGCCGAACAGGTAAAACTTGCGATTTTGGCTAAAATGGCAATGCTCTTCTTGGCGAATAAGGCAAGCGAAAATTGGTGTATATAATAAATTCGGAAAAATCTTTGTGAACCTAGCGAAAAAAAAATGTATTTCGTTGTGTTTGTTCATTATTGCATTACTGTAAACTTATTTAAAATATATCTAGTTGAATTAGGCTAAATTAAATTGCTCTTTTTATTATAAGGTTAGGTAAGTTTCTTAAGGCTCTTTAGGTACAAAATTCTTAATTTTTACATTAACATAAATGAAAAAACGTATAAAAGAAAAGTTTAGAAAGGACTTAATTTTAAATGGGTTCTTGCTAATTGACCAGTTTTACCTATTCAGCACGACATATCTATAAATATGTATTTCATTATCTCTTTATCTTTTTCTAACAGTATTTTTAAACATAGCTGTCACCAATAATTCTTCCACATTATTGCACAATAATAGTCACCATTTTCTTTTTTCTATCCAGAAACCATAATTTACTATGTAATTTTTTAAAAGTTTATATAAAAGTAGTATTTACAGGCGTTACACTTCATTAATTATAATTTATAGCACTTCCTGGCAACATTTTTCTGCAAAACTTCGCAGTACAAGAATTTTTGCTTTCGTTTTTAAAATGTGTATTACATTATTATTATTATTATTATTATTATTATTATTATTATTATTATTATTATTATTATTACTGTAAATATTATTTTATATATTATTATTGTAAATATTATTATTATTGTAAATAATTTTCTTTCACCCAAGTTCGACCAAGTTCGACCAAGTTCGACCAAGTTCGACCAAGTTCGACCAAGTTCGACCAAGTTCGACCAAGTTCGACCGAGTACCACCAGGTTGTACCAAATACCACCAAGTCCTACCAATTTCTACCAAATACGGTTAAGTTTCACGAAGTCCCACCAGGTTCTACCAAGTTCTAATTCCTAGTCAATTGTGTCCTTTTAAGTGGGACCCAGCCTTACCAAATACTACCAAGTTCTACTAAATTCTACCAATCACCAATTCCAATCATCTCCTACCAAATCCAGTCAATGTTTTGTTTAGTAAGATCATGATTGTAAATGCTCACTTAAAGTCTGCTTATAACAGGTAATAACTTGCAACAATTATTATTTTGCAACGGGTTTTATTTTAAGAAAAAAGGAAGAGCAGGTTTTGGTAAACCTTAAATGAAACTACAAAAAGCATTTTAGATAAAAAGTATTTTGCCTAACAACAACCTATACACTCTTGTATAGTCGATAAAATGTAGCAGCTATGCTGAGACTCAGTAATTTACTTGTATGAAGAAAAAGCAAATTTCATATTCTAAAGATTTTTTTTTTCAAATGTATCAGTCGTAAAAAAAAATTCACAGTTAAAGTCTTTTTTTTTTTGAGGAAATTACAATAATACAGGTACAATTGAATATTAGTTGGACACAGACAATAACTATTATAAAACGTGTTATTCTAGGTTGTTCGTTTCAATGCAGATATATAATACTGAAGTTGATGGTGTAGTTATGTTGCTGGTGCTCTCATGCCTAGAACCATTATTTAAAAAAATGCTAAAAAAATTAAATATAAATTCAGTATTCGCTAAAATACAAAGCCATTTGATTAATATCTTTCTCAAATTGGGCAGGGTACTTCTTCAAGTTTTGGGGGAAAATTGTTGGAAAATGGGTTGTGTTTGCCGATTAGGGAGGCCCCACCCCCCATCCCCGGGAAGTATATATCATTGACTTCATCTTGCTCATGAGTAAGAATTTAATATTAATTGAACAAATGAACTTTTTGAGGATTTTAATTCAAGCTAATATTGGCAAATTAATTTCAGTATTAATGTCCTATGGACATTAATACTGAAATTATCCTCAAAGATTTGTTAAGTTATACCATGAATTAAAGAAAGATCTTAGACTTCACCTTACGAAACAAAGAAAATGCGATAGTAATTATGGACAAGTTAGATTATAGTGGAACAATTAACATTTTATTAGAAGACGGAGGAACTTACGTGCCTCTTAAAGCCTTGAAGCAAGTCTCAGTGATAATTAAGTATTCTCTCTTGAGAGAGGACTTAACGCAAATATTTGAAATAATCAAACTGCGTAACATTCTACATTCAGGAAAGTATTGTATTATTAATACAAAAAAAAACAGTAGAAGCAACTGAGAATACTGACACGAAGACTGTGACAACAGACATAACAGAACCAACACCACAAGAATGAATACAATGTCTTTCTGCTTGGAGATGTGAAGTAAAGCCGTAAGTGAGGAGAAAGCTTACATTTTGTGATGTTACGCTCAGTATACGGCTTTACACAGAGCGAAACGTCACGAAGAAAGTGTGCTCAGCACCAGTGGTGTTTCATTACCAAAGTGTCAACAGAAAGGAGAAGGAACCTCTAGTGTAATTACTTGTATCGATGAGTTGAAGGAAAAGAAGCAAAAAAAAAAAAAGAGATAAGCAAAGAAAAACCAAGAGCAACAAATAAAATGGAGAAAAATAAAATAAGACAAAAAAAAGATGAAAAAGTATTAGAAAGAGAAGGAAAAAAAAAGGATATTGCTTGGTGAAATATACAACAATGGTTTTCCTATTATAGACAAACGTTTTTAGGTTAGTGAAGCGAAATATTTTGTTTAAAAAAGTGGTAAACATATGAACCAGAATACCAAAAGCCATTCAGAGTATTACCATTGGTACATTTAAACCGAGGTTGGATAAATACTTTCCAATAAATTCAAGGCTTGCGTTGTTTTGATCCGGACTAAAGCCTTTCAGGCACAACCTCGTCTATCGAGAAAATTTTGGTACTGTTTGGGTTCGCTTGTATATCTTAGTGACAGCAGCAGTGGTGGTAGCTTCAAAAGTAGTAGTAGTAGTAGTAGTAGTAACAGCCGCAGTAGTAACAATAGCAGTACTACTAAAAGTAAATGCTGCATTGGTAGTTGAAACAGTGGGAGTAGTAGTTGTAGTAGCAGCAGTAGTGACATTAGTGCTAATAGCAGCAACAGTAACAGTAATATCAGCAGCAGAAGTGATTAGTAATAGCAAGAGCATTAGTCGTAACAATTGCCGTATTGGTAACAGCACCCAAATAGCGGTAATAGCAGTAAAAATAATAGAAGTACCAACGCTACTCTTAATAACAGTAGTGGTAGCAACATTATCAAGTTACTGTAGTAAAAGCAGCTGTAGTGGTGGAAGGAGCAGAAGTAGAAGTAATAGTAACAGTCGCAATAGTAGCAGTCGTAAAAGTAGTCATCGTCAAAGCAATATTTGTGACAGCAACAATTATCGTGAAGCTCTAGTTACATCAGCAGTAGAAGTGGCAACACCAGTAATAGTAACAATAGCAATTTTCACAGCAGCAGTAGTGGTAGTGATAACAGCAACAGTAATAGTCGCGAAAAACAGTAGTAGTAGTAGTAGTAGTAACAGTAACAACAAAAATAGCACGAGAAGTCTTAATATATTAATATACATCTATTTCAGTGTGTTATGAAGGGAAAATTATCAACACACAAACAGAAGAAGGCGGATCTACAGTCGTTACTCCATTTATGACTTATTCCTCTGACTTCAAATTTTCTGTAAGCGTAGTGCAAGGCGTAGGACGAGGACGTGGGTATTAGGTAAGGAAGAAGGAAAGGAAGCTGGGGTATTAAAGAGCGACATACTTCTAATGCAATGGACTGTCACTGGCATAAAATACTAGCATACGAGGCCTCGGGTTATTAGGACCGGAGTGCGTGCTTTCTGAAGTAATATGCAAATGTGTGTCTCTTTTGCAGGCTTTACTGCACGCATGACAGACCTGTGAGGAAAATTTAAAAAAAAAAAGGGGGGAAAAGTATGTCATCTTCTCTGGTTTATATAGTTTCTTCTGGAAGGGAAAGGAGAGCTGGGGAGAAGTAAGACAAACTGAGGGTACTTCTGTTGTATTTTGTGTTGTAAATTTTACTATGACAGGTATTCTTTTTAAGAAGTTACTGGAACGCTAAAACACCTGAATTATATTGATGAAGATGTCTGCAAGTGTGTGACTACTGATGTAACAGTGTATGAATTTGTTTATGTGCCTGTGTGCAGGTACCTACTTTAAGTTCCTACTTGAAGTTACAGGAGTAGACCTAATGCTCATGTTCCATCTTCTTTTCCTATGTCATTTTTCCCTTCTTTCATTAATGTAGTAAGTTATCAAATTCTAAGTAAAAAAATAAGATTTGCACTTTACCTGTTATAAAGTGAGTACAACCAAAGGACAGTATTCATTGTAATATGTCATTAGCAGTTTGATTTTTATGACATCGAGGGCCACAACTGTACTACTTGTGGCCGCATGAGGCCGGATGGCCACCGTTGTGCGTCACTGTCTTACACAGACAAGTATATACATTAACAAGAAATAACTAGAAACACCGAAACTTACCCTGTGAAGAAGGTAAATATTTATGGAAAATTAACTTTCATCGGATTTTTAAACTTAACAGTTTGGAGAGAGAGAGGGGCAGTAGCCGCCGTAGTGGTGTTTACCGAGGGTTAGAAGTGCGATATCAGGTTGCATTCTCTGTTATGTTAATCTTGTATTATGACTCGAATAATGCTAATGTTATATGTAATCAGAAGAGCATTTTTTTAAACTCGCTGTAAATAATCATCCAGCTGTTTGTTCTTGACAAGTTAGTGTAACGGCTCAGATATATTACGACAATTCTAATTGCATTACCTGCAATTTTTAATTGTGTTCTAATAATAGGATAATAGATAAGCATGAGAATACGGCATTACCTCTTCCATTTTTTTGCTTATTACGCTAATGCAACTTGTACATTTTACTAGGATACTTTTTGGGGCCTCAGGATTAAATAACAATGTAGAAAGGGCACAGTCTCATTCCTTGCTTCCCCCTACCAGAGAATCCATGGTATTATTCAAACGGTAGGGAAACGGGGCACAACCCTCCAGTTAGGCATGGTGTTCTTTCTTCCGGCTATAACTATCCACCAGCGCCAGATATTGAAAATCTTCCTCCCGTCCTGTTCTGCTAAAAGTCTTCCCCCTTCCCTCTGTAACGGAGGTGGTGGAAGCTTCATTCGGAAAATGTTTGAGGTACCTCAGGCTCACACTTGGAATAACAATTACACACTGTGGTTTCAAATTGTCTTTAGTATATCTTCAGTTCAATTAGTAAAGCTATGCTTTCAATTGACCATCATAATCTGTACTTCCTCCATAGCAGATGTGAACAGCCTTCTCTTTGACCACGAAAAATAGCTGCAAGTAGGAAATGATGTGCTTGACGACAGGAAATATCTCACCTTTTATGAAATACAGTCATAAGTGTAGTCAAAGAAATCGGTGATAAGGTGAAATAGGAGAGTGACGTAGACATAGACATTCCATAGCAGGAATCTAAGCAAACCTGTGATTTTATTCCTCAGTTACAGACTGCACTCGTTTAAGACATTGTTTAGTAGTCGACCTCAGCGTTCATTGCTGAAATGTCACACAGTGGAGAGGTTAAAAAGTTCAGATGCATTCCTTGTGACAGATATCTTAAATTTCCTAAGCAAAATTGTGGCTATTTTTTGAGTTTGAGACAATGCTAGTTGATCAGTACAATTACCTAACAAGAGTAGCTCGCTCCTTTTAGCCCTCAGTCTTTCCTACATAGATTTTAATAATATAGACGTAGCTCTTGTAGCAAGCAACGATGATGACTCTCTAGATCTGGAATTCAAATCTTGACATCAAAATTTATGCAGGTGCATCAGCGTTTTTATTGGCTGCAGGTTGTGACAGTCCCCTTCTTTTCATTTAGAGAAGAACTTGAATCTTCGAGGTTAACATTACAATCGGCCCAAGAATTGGAAACTACTTTCTGATTATAATTATATATTTTGTTCTCGTCTCGATTATAATGGCTCAGTGTTCAGTTCATAAAGTCACATACATATGTGTGGGGAGTCCTGCTGAGGGTCGAAGAAAACCTTTTAGATCTCTTCAAGCTTTTTATTTGGAATTAGTGGTTTCATAGAAGCTTTAACAATGTCTTGGCGTACCTGAAAGTTAGACCACCTATTACCGATGAGAAAGTAGGTTGTGATGGAGCTCTACTATAAAATGACTAGTGAATACATATTTCCTGCATTGAACATCACCCCAGGTAAGACATTTTATCCTGTGATGGATTATTTTAATCATTATAAGCGCTAATTCCGTATGGGCATACAACGCAAATCTGTGAAGGGAAAGCTCTGAGCCAAAGACAGCAATTGTCCTTTCCCATAGGTAGTTTGTATGAATTGATTCTTTTCCCACGATCTAATAAAATGTTTAGTAAGGTGAAGTCAGCCTAGTGGTCTGATGAGCAGGGTAATGAAAATAGTTTGCTAGTAGTTATATCGTCAAATACTTCAGTCACAAGTTGAGAAATACATGACCGGACAAGATCCCGAACTTCTTTAGGTCGAAAACAGCAATGAATTTATGAGAGTCCCTCTGAATAAGGCAACAGTCGAAGGAAACCACATTAATAATAAAGTGACAGTTAAGTTGCAGTCGTTTGGGATCTATGAATTCCAACAGGAAGTTGAAAGGGTCTGCCTTTGATGCTATTATAGTCAAAGGGAACATGCATTGTCGGAAAAAACTAACTTCCAGAGGATCAGGGATGACAGCCTCTTAGGCTGGGTGCGTATGTACCTACTGAACTTGACCTTGTCTGTTAGTGTAATAAACCCAGCGATTAAATCAGAGACAGCATGACTAATGTCGTACAGAAATGTTCCATAAATGACAATATTAATAATAATATAAAATTAAGCGCTAAAACTGAACACATAAATAACAAGTTTATCAGAGCAATGCCTGTTCACGAAACTGAATCAGCTCACTAGTAGTGTCAATTAAAGCCATTTTATAGGCAAACAGTATGCTGACTAGTTGGCTAGTTAAACCTTAACTCTGAACGAATAGG
>NC_091325.1:15602336-15604836 GCF_038502225.1 Cherax quadricarinatus
CAAAATAAGTTAGACACCCTCATACACATCAACATCCGCGGATATCTAAATTTTCAGATCCGATGCATCTCTAAGTTAAACTACCAATTGTCTTACCACAGGACCAGCAGCTATACAACTGTGATAACGAAGGGCTAGCCTCACTGCTTCACTACTGGTGGCGATGAATCTCATTGTCACTGTTGGTGTTGTGGTGGTGAAGATTATTTCACCGCTGGTGTTGATATGCACGGCACTCTTATGTATTCTAACACTAACTCAAGTTCAAATATGTTTTATTTAATTAGATTCAACGATTCATAATGAAGACAGTTCCAAACACATTAGACGAAATGGAGTTTTACCAATACGTACTGAAGAACACACATGTTGACGAATATGTTTGTATTGGCACAACTTAACACAGTAAGAAACTTTGTCCTAGCAATAAACAATGTTAAGGATTTGGAATGAAAAAAAAACTTGTAATAAGTATGGTAAAAAGATTACATTTTGTAAGCATGGAGAAAAACATTGAAACAGGAAAGAGATGAATGGGTGGTGAAAGAATGGACGGTGGTGGCAGCTGGGCGGTAACTGGGTGGCGCAAGGATGGGTGGTTGTGTTTGATGGGTGGCACAAGCAAGAGAAACTTCCCAATTGTGAACAAGTGTTCTAAATATAGAAAAACTATTTAGCGAACATTTTCAGAGAAGAAGAGAAGGAACACACGATCTCCCAGCTGTGGTATGTTGAGAGAACCTGCCAGGTGGTGGCAGAGTTGCAGGTAGTAGTTCTTGTTTGAGGTAGGGGTGGTTATTATTAGTAGTGCAGGTGATGGCTATGCTATATAGTAGTGGTGGTTGTAACTGGTAGTGCTGGTTATTGTTACTTTAGGTGGCGATTGTTGTGAATGCTGGTGATTGTTGTTAGTATTGCTGGTGACTTTTTAAGTGGTAGTCGTGACTGTGTAGATTGTGGTGACTGTTTAGATTACAGGAGATTTTTTAAGACATTTTTTGATGATTGTTGTTTAGGAGTGCTGATTGTTGCTAAGTGGTGGTGTTTGTTGTTTAATTGTGGTGATTGTTGTTGGCAGTGCTTATTATTCTTATTGCTATGGTTGACGAATCAGGAAGAGCTATTGGTTAATGTTCGTAATTATGGCGAATTTTTCTGTGTTAGTGGTGGTGATTGTTGCTTTTGGTAGTGATGTTCACTGCTGTTGTTAATGTCGTTCAAATAAATCGGGCTAGTAACCGTTGTTGTTACTGTTGAAGTACAGAGGTGGTGGTAATTGTCGATGTTGGGGGACTAATGTTGTAATTGCTATTGTTGTTGGAGGATTATGGAATTAATGCTGGGGTAGAGGTGATTGTAGGTTGTTTTTATTGTTGTTGCGAGGTGAGTCCAAGTACAACTACTACTATTAATAATAATAATAATAATAATAATAATAATAATAATAATAATAATAATAATAATAATAATAATAATAATAATAATAATAACATTAATAACAGTAATAATAATAATTATAACAAGAACAATAATAATAAATTCTAATTAATACGTTACGATCATAAAAATGTAAGTTCCCGGTTATTTCTTTTTTATACTACTGAAATACTGATTATTTTTACGGAATTTTAAATGTGTATAAAGTCTACGGTCATCGCTACCCATGTTTTACTATCTCTGAGCAAGTACAGCAGAAAAGCATTTACTGTTACGCTACGTGGAGTATACCTGGAGATAGACTGCACCCTCTGCCCGATCCCTGACCAGGCCTCACGGTGCATCAGGGCATGACCAACCAGGCTGTTACTGCTGGCCACACGCAATGCAACATATGAACCACATCCCGGCTGGTCAGGCACTGACTTCAGATATCTGTCTACTTGTGTTTCTGTCGCCAGCCACAACCGCGCTAGGTATTTCTGGTCCACGATAACCCAGCTCCCTTCGTGACAAAGGTCACAAAAGAAATAACAGCATGACACAACATGAAGGTAACAAGACAAGTTGCACAATATGATTTAATAAGGGCAACTTTTTTGCTCTTCTTAGATATTCATATATATATATATATATATATATATATATATATATATATATATATATATATATATATATATATATATATATATATATATATATATATATACATACATACATACATATATATATATATATATATATATATATATATATATATATATATATATATATATATATATATATATATATATATATATATATATATATATATATATATATATATATATATATGTCGTGCCGAATAGGCAGAACTTGCGATCTTGGCTTGAATAGCAACGCTCATCTTGCCATATAGGACAAGTGAAAATTTGTGTATGCAATAATTTCGCCAAAATCATTCTGAACCTAACGAAAAAAAATATATTTCATTGTGTTTGTTTAGTATTAAATTATTGTAAACAAATCTAAAATATATTTAGTTAAGTTAGGCTAAAATAAATTGTTCTTGTTATATTAAGGT
>NC_091325.1:15607336-15647336 GCF_038502225.1 Cherax quadricarinatus
ATTACTAAAAAGAATAAGAAGAAGAAAATTGTCAAAGTGGGAAGTCTGAATGTGCGTGGATGTTGTGCAAATGATAAGAAAGAGATGATTGTGGATGTTATGAATGAGAAGAAACTGGATGTCCTGCCTTTAAGTGAAACAAAGCTGAAGGGGTTGGGAGAGTTTCAATGGAGAGGAATAAATGGGATTAGGTCAGGGGTTTCAAATAGAGTTAGAGCTAAAGAAGGAGTAGCAATAATGTTGAAGGATAAGCTATGGCAGGAAAAGAGGGACTACAAATGTATAAATTCAAGGATTATGTGGAGTAAAATAAAGATTGGATGTGAAAAGTGGGTTATAGTAAGCGTGTATGCACCTGGAGAAAAGAGAAGTGTAGAGGAGAGAGAGAGATTCTGGGAAATGTTGAGTGAATGCGTGGGGAGTTTTGAATCAAGTGTGAGAGTAATGGTGGTTGGGGATTTCAATGCTAAAGTGGGTAAAAATATTATGGAGGGATTAGTAGGTAAATTTGGGGTGCCAGGGGTAAATGTAAATGGGGAGCCTTTAATTGAGCTATGTGTAGAAAGAAATTTGGTAATAAGTAATTCATATTTTATGAAAAAGAGGATAAATAAATATACAAGGTATGACGAAACACGTAATAAAAGTAGTTTGTTAGATTATGTATTGGTGGATAAAAGGTTGATTGGTAGGCTCCAGGATGTGCATGTTTATAGAGGGGCAACTGATATATCGGATCATTATTTAGTTGTAGCTACAGTTAGAGTAAAAGGTAGATGGGAAAAGAGGAAGGTGGCAACAACAAGTAAGAGGGAGGCGAAAGTGTATAAACCAAGGGAGGAGGAAGTTCGGGCGAGATATAAGCGACTATTGGCAGAAAGGTGGGCTCGTGCAAAGATGAGTAGTAGGGGGGTTGAAGAGGGTTGGAATAGTTTTAAAAATGCAGTATTAGAATGTGGGGCAGAAGTTCGTGGTTATAGGAGGGTGGGGGCAGGAGGAAAGAGGAGTGATTGGTGGAATGATGAAGTAAAGGGTGTGATAAAAGAGAAAAAGGTAGCTTTCGAGAGGTTTTTACAAAGCAGAAGTGTTATAAGAAGAGCAGAGTATATGGAGAGTAAAAAAAAGGTGAAGAGAGTGGTGAGAGAGTGCAAAAGGAGAGCAGATGAAAGAGTGGGAGAGGCACTGTCAAGAAATTTTATTGAAAATAAGAAAAAATTTTGGAGTGAGTTAAAGAAGTTAAGAAAGCCTAGGGAAAGTATGGATTTTTCAGTTAAAAGCAGAGTAGGGGAGTTAGTAGATGGGGAGAGGGAGGTATTAGGTAGATGGCGAGAATATTTTGAGGAACTTTTAAATGTTGAGGAAGAAAGGGAGGCGGTAATTTCATGCACTGGCCAGGGAGGTATACCATCTTTTAGGAGTGAAGAAGAGCAGAATGTAAGTGTGGTGGAGGTACGTGAGGCATTACGTAGAATGAAAGGGAATAAAGCAGCTGGAACTGATGGGATCATGACAGAAATGTTAAAAGCAGGGGGGGATATAGTGTTGGAGTGGTTGGTACTTTTGTTTAATAAATGTATGAAAGAGGGGAAGGTACCTAGGGATTGGCGGAGAGCATGTATAGTCCCTTTATATAAAGGGAAAGGGGACAAAAGAGATTGTAAAAATTATAGAGGAATAAGTTTACTGAGTATACCAGGAAAAGTATACGGAAGGGTTATAATTGAAAGAATTAGAGGTAAGACAGAATATAGGATTGCGGATGAGCAGGGAGGCTTCAGAGTGGGTAGGGGATGTGTAGATCAAGTGTTTACATTGAAGCATATATGTGAACAGTATTTAGATAAAGGTAGGGAAGTTTTTATTGCATTTATGGATTTAGAAAAGGCATATGATAGAGTGGATAGAGGAGCAATGTGGCAGATGTTGCAAGTATATGGAATAGGTGGTAAGTTACTAAATGCTGTAAAGAGCTTTTATGAGGATAGTGAGGCTCAGGTTAGGGTGTGTAGAAGAGAGGGAGACTACTTCCCGGTAAAAGTAGGTCTTAGACAGGGATGTGTAATGTCACCATGGTTGTTTAATATATTTATAGATGGGGTTGTAAAAGAAGTAAATGCTAGGGTGTTCGGGAGAGGGGTGGGATTAAATTATGGGGAATCAAATTCAAAATGGGAATTGACACAGTTACTTTTTGCTGATGATAATGTGCTTATGGGAGATTCTAAAGAAAAATTGCGAAGGTTAGTGGATGAGTTTGAGAATGTGTGTAAAGGTAGAAAGTTGAAAGTGAACATAGAAAAGAGTAAGGTGATGAGGGTATCAAATGATTTAGATAAAGAAAAATTGGATATCAAATTGGGGAGGAGGAGTATGGAAGAAGTGAATGTTTTCAGATACTTGGGAGTTGAAGTGTCGGCGGATGGATTTAAGAAGGATGAGGTTAATCATAGAATTCATGAGGGAAAAAAGGTGAGTGGTGCGTTGAGGTATATGTGGAGTCAAAAAACGTTATCTATGGAGGCAAAGAAGGGAATGCATGAAAGTATAGTAGTACCAACACTCTTATATGGATGTGAAGCTTGAGTGGTAAATGATATGGATGTGAAGCTTGGGTGGTAAATGCAGCAGCGAGGAGACGGTTGGAGGCAGTGGAGATGTCCTGTCTAAGGGCAATGTGTGGTGTAAATATTATGCAGAAAATTCGGAGTGTGGAAATTAGGAGAAGGTGTGGAGGTAATAAAAGCATTAGTCAGAGGGAAGAAGAGGGGTTGTTGAGGTGGTTTGGTCATTTAGAGAGAATGGATCAAAGTAGAATGACATGGAAAGCATATAAATCTATAGGGGAAGGAAGGAGGGGTAGGGGTCGTCCTCGAAAGGGTTGGAAAGAAGGGGTAAAGGAGGTTTTGTGGGCTAGGGGCTTGGACTTCCAGCAAGCGTGCATGAGCGTGTTAGGAGTGAATGGAGACGAATGATACTTGGGACCTGACGATCTGTTGGAGTGTGAGCAGGGTAATATTTAGTGAAGGGATTCAGGGAAACCGGTTATTTTCATATAGTCGGACTTGAATCCTGGAAATGGGAAGTACAATGCCTGCACTTTAAAGGAGGGGTTTGGGATATTGGCAGTTTGGAGGGAAATGTTGTGTATCTCTATACGTATATGCTTCTAAACTGTTGTATTCCGAGCACCTCTGCAAAAGCAGTGATAATGTATGAGTGTGGTGAAAGTGTTCAATGATGATGAAAGTATTTTCTTTTTGGGGATTTTCTTTCTTTTTTTGGGTCACCCTGCATATATATATATATATATATATATATATATATATATATATATATATATATATATATATATATATATATATATATATACATTATATATATATATATATATATATATATATATATATATATATATATATATATATATATATATATATATATATATATATATATATATATATATATATATATATATATATATATATATATATATATATATGGTTAATAACTCGCAAATACGCGGAATTATTTACAAACACTTTCTCTCAGTCCAGGTCTGTGATCTGGTCGAGTGACGTAAGCACTACCTATTTTGATGTAGTATGTATAGGTTAGAATCCTGCTGTATACTGACAGAAAATATTTATATATATCTGAGGCATAATTTTCTGGTGAAATTTATGAGGTGGAGTGTGAAACAGAAAATAGAAGCGGGAAAGAAAGGAAGAATTAAATACAAAGTTGAGTGAGAGATTCATTATTTGAATATAGTGAGTGAGTGAGAGAGGGAAAGAGAGAAAGAGAGAGAGAGAGAGAGAGAGAGAGAGAGAGAGAGAGAGAGAGAGAGAGAGAGAGAGAGAGAGAGAGAGAGAGAGAGAGAGAGAGAGAGAGAGAGAGAGAGAGAGAGAGAGAGAGAGAGAGAGAGAGAGAGACAGACAGACAGACAGACAGACAGACAGACAGACAGGCAGACAGACAAACAGACAGACAGAGAGGGTCAAGGGTTATGATAAAACACTTAGAAGAACAAACGCTTGAGCACACATCAAACCTCAGCAGTTTGTCAAGCAGCTCTGGCTCACAACTCGTCAACGAGTGATGGCAACCAATTTAATCAACAAAGGACGCAGATGAAACCTCCCAGGAAAACAAATCTCTCCCATTGATGGATTGGAAATCCAATGAATAGCAACAAGTGTACACGAACACTAACTCTCTCTCTGTCTGTGTGTATCTCATTGTACACTTAATGATTCTATTTTATCATCATTTTTATTTTGATTGTTATTATTAGTCACTGAGAAACATTAAATCCGTAGGGTCCATACAACACAGGGAAGCATTATGTAATCAGTTTTCCTCTATGAGGAGGGCATCAAAGCACCAATACGCTCTCCTACTTTGAAGATTTAAGAGCTCCTGCAAGTTAGATTTTTTCCTTCCTTAGTTCACTTTTAATCCAGAGATCAGTGTTTATATATATATATATATATATATATATATATATATATATATATATATATATATATATATATATATATCATTTTGTCCCAGTGGGATCAGAGACCTTGGGATCATGGGGAAAAAATGCCACACGTTTCCACAAATGAATTGGGTTCCAGACTCATCGACACCACCAGGGACCCAAGGGCAGCCACTTTTATGTTCCAGCGCCTCACCGTGGCCATCCAGAGGGGACATGCTTCCTGCATACTTGGCTCGCGTCCGACTTCGGAGGAGCTGGAGGAAATTCATGATCTTTAATGCATTGTACCATTGTATTCATGTTTGTGTTTTTCTGTAAATGTATTCTGTTCATTAACAAATGTTCACATAGAATATAAAATATAGGGGGTGGTAGGAGAAGAAAATATTCAAACAGCTCCTGGGAGAACCTTGAGTTGTCCCTGAGGTACGCTTATTGTCTTCTCTGAGGATGAGGGTCCCCATTCCATCTATAGAGGTGGTACTTCCTTATATATATATATATAATATATATATATATATATATATATATATATATATATATATATATATATATATATATATATATATATATATATATATATATATATATATATATATATATATATATATGTATGTATGTATAAACACATAGGCCGTCTCTCACCGGAGCTGGGTAACCCGAAAAACGAAGAAACCAAAGTTTTTCTTCTTTGACATTTAGTAATTTATACAGAAGAGGTTACCAGTCTCTTGCTCTCACTTACATGTTGTCTACCTCTTTATGACTAATGATTAAATAGGTCGATATAGAGTTTAGCTGCTTGGATTTCAGCTTGTCTGAGTTATCTAAACTGTTCTCAATTAAGTGGGTTGTGCAATGGTGGTATTGATGTTCTGGTCCTAACATAACCTACCCAAACTAAAGCTAACAGAGAAAAGAAGTAATTTTAGGTTAGGTTAGGCTGCGTTACATGTTGTTAGGTTTTGAGACCCAAAAAAATATTTTATCTCTTTTAAACCAATATATAATTGTCTCCAATGTACTATAACCCAGTTTGGAGAATTGACATGGTAAAACATGGAGCAACTAAATTCAGCACTGACCTTTATTTGTTGTGAGAACATGGTCAGAATCCAAGGGCTGAATGCTCACTGATGGCGTGAGACTTAGAACGGGACACAGCCGGAGTGTTTACCCTCGTGGTATAATAGCCCTCACAAAGGTGTCAACGCCACAACAGGAGCAGCAACTTCCAGACATTATCCGTGAATGTGATATACTGTTTCAGTCTGTCTCCTTCCTTCCCTCTTGTCTCTCGTTGCACTGTATACCACTTCAAGAGTTCCTATTACATGTCTTTGATACGCACTTCCAAGTACTCCTTGGCTCTTTTTTATACGCGTGTTTCAGCATCATAGCAGTAAATATTAGAACATAGAAAAGAGAATACCTGAAATATCGTTGCTGGTGAGTGTGTGTGTGTGTGTATGTGTGTGTGTGTGTGTGTGTGTGTGTGTGTGTGTGTGTGTGTGTGTGTGTGTGTGTGTGTGTGTGTGTGTGTGTGTGTGTGTGTGTGTGTGTGTGTGTGTGTGTGTGTGTGTGTGTGTGTGTGTGTGTGTGTGTGTGTGTGTGTGTGTGTGTGAGTGTGTGTGTGTGTGTGTGTGTGTGTGTGTGTGTGTGTGTGTGTGTGTGAGTGTGTGTGTGTGTGTGTGTGTGTGTATGTGTACGTAGGGTCCGTGTTGAATATCCTCTCAACACAATAGCATTCTTTCCTCGGCAGAGTAGTGAACTAATGCTTGGCAGGGGGTGAGAGTGAGGCTCTCACAAGCCAGGGTTCCTCCTCACCGTGCCTCGGGTTTCAAAATATAACTCACAAAGGCACGCCGCTTTTCTGGGCGAACAAAAAGCCTGTCATTTCATGCTTCACATCAGAGAAAACAACACTCACGACCACCTAATATCACACCTCAGGACTCCATTGTAAAGGGAAACTTCCCACTACCTATATAACTGTATTACTATTATTATTATTATTATTATTATTATTATTATTATTATTATTATTATTATTATTATTATTATTATTATTATTATTATTATTATCATTATTATTATTATTATTATTATTATTATTATTATTATTATTATTATTATTATCATTATTATTATTATTATTATTATTATTATTATTATTATTATTATTATCATCATCATCATTATTATTATTATTATTATTTTTATCATTATTATTATTATTATTATTATTATTATTATTATTATTATTATTATTTTTATTATTATTATTATTATTATTATTATTATTATTATTATTATTATTATTATCATTATTATTATTATTATTATTATTATTATTATCATCATTATTATTATTATTATTATTATTTTTATCATTATTATTATTATTATTATTATTATTATTATTATTATTACTATTATTATCATTATTATTATTATTTTTATCATTATTATTATTATTATTATTATTATTATTATTATTATTATTATTTTTATCATTATTATTATTATTATTATTATTATTATCATTATTATTATTATTATTATTATTATTATTATTATTATTATTATTATTATTATTATTATTATCAACATTATTATTATTATTATTATTATTATTATTTTTATCATTATTATTATTATTATTATTATTATTATTATTTTTATTATTATTATTATTTTATTATTTTTATTGTCACACTGGCCGATTCCCACCAAGGCAGGGTGGCCCGAAAAAGAAAAACTTTCACCATCATTCACTCCATCACTGTCTTGCCAGAAGGGTGCTTTACACTACAGTTTTTAAACTGCAACATTAACACCCCTCCTTCAGAGTGCAGGCACTGTACTTCCCATCTCCAGGACTCAAGTCCGGCCTGCCAGTTTCCCTGAATCCCTTCATAAATGTTACTTTGCTCACACTCCAACAGCACGTCAAGTATTAAAAACCATTTGTCTCCATTCACTCCTATCAAACACGCTCACGCATGCCTGCTGGAAGTCCAAGCCCCTCGCACACAAAACCTCCTTTACCCCTTCCCTCCAACCTTTCCTAGGCCGACCCCTACCCCGTCTTCCTTCCACTACAGACTGATACACTCTTGAAGTTATTCTGTTTCGCTCCATTCTCTCCACATGTCCGAACCACCTCAACAACCCTTCCTCAGCCCTCTGGACAACAGTTTTGGCAATCCCGCACCTCCTCCTAACTTCCAAACTACGAATTCTCTGCATTATATTCACACCACGCATTGCTCTCAGACATGACATCTCCACTGCCTCCAGCCTTCTCCTCGCTGCAACATTCATCACCCATGCTTCACACCCATATAAGAGCGTTGGTAAAACTATACTCTCATACATTCCCCTCTTTGCCTCCAAGGACAAAGTTCTTTGTCTCCACAGACTCCTAAGTGCACCACTCACCCTTTTCCCCTCATCAATTTTATGATTCACCTCATCTTTCATAGACCCATCCGCTGACACGTCCACTCCCAAATATCTGAATACATTCACCTCCTCCATACTCTCTCCCTCCAATCTGATATCCAATCTTTCATCACCTAATCTTTTTGTTATCCTCATAACCTTACTCTTTCCTGTATTCACTTTCAATTTTCTTTTGCACACCCTACCAAATTCATCCACCAATCTCTGCAACTTCTCTTCAGAATCTCCCAAGAGCACAGTGTCATCAGCAAAGAGCAACTGTGACAACTCCCACTTTATGTGTGATTCTTTATCTTTTAACTCCACGCCTCTTCCCAAGACCCTCGCATTTACTTCTCTTACAACCCCATCTATAAATATATTAAACAACCACGGTGACATCACACATCCTTGTCTAAGGCCTACTTTTACTGGGAAATAATTTCCCTCTTTCCTACATACTCTAACTTGAGCCTCACTATCCTCGTTAAAACTCTTCACTGCTTTCAGTAACCTACCTCCTACACCATACACCTGCAACATCTGCCACATTGCCCCCCTATCCACCCTGTCATACGCCTTTTCCAAATCCATAAATGCCACAAAGACCTCTTAGCCTTATCTAAATACTGTTCACTTATATGTTTCACTGTAAACACCTGGTCCACACACCCCCTACCTTTCCTAAAGCCTCCTAGTTCATCTGCTATCCTATTCTCCGTCTTACTCTTAATTCTTTCAATAATAACTCTACCATACACTTTGCCAGGTATACTCAACAGACTTATCCCCCTATAATTTTTGCACTCTCTTTTATCCCCTTTGCCTTTATACAAAGGAACTATGCATGCTCTCTGCCAATCCCTAGGTACCTTACCCTCTTCCATACATTTATTAAATAATTGCACCAACCACTCCAAAACTATATCCCCAACTGCTTTTAACATTTCTATCTTTATCCCATCAATCCCGGCTGCCTTACCCCTTTTCATTTTACCTACTGCCTCACGAACTTCCCCCACACTCACAACTGGCTTTTCCTCACTCCTACAAGATGTTGTTCCTCCTTGCCCTATACACGAAATCACAGCTTCCTTATCTTCATCAACATTTAACAATTCCTCAAAATATTCCCTCCATCTTCCCAATACCTCTAACTCTCCATTTAATAACTCTCCTCTCCTAATTTTAACTGACAAATCCATTTGTTCTCTAGGCTTTCTTAACTTGTTAATCTCACTCCAAAACTTTTTCTTATTTTCAACAAAATTTGTTGATAACATCTCACCCACTCTCTCATTTGCTCTCTTTTTACATTGCTTCACCACTCTCTTAACCTCTCTCTTTTTCTCCATATACTCTTCCCTCCTTTCATCACTTTCATTATTATTATTATTATTATTATTATTATTATTATTATTATTATTATTATTATTATTATCAAGTCTGATCTAAGAAAGTGAAATACCGCTCCAGTCCCTCGGAGCAGGAGCTCTTCAACAGCCTTAAGACACTCATCTTGATGGGTAAAAAGAGGAATACAAAATCGCAGGCTGGGGATTGCTCTCATATATTCATACTGAAGGGCTAAACTCGCAAGGGTTACGCAGTGACTGAAGACACAGGTAATGGGAGGGTGATTCCACTTTCTTGGATCTAAAGCCCTTCACCGGCGTCTAGGTCCTCCCCTTGAAAGGACAAGCTGGAAAATTAGACAAACTTTACCCTCTAATTCCTGGTAAACATTTAACAAATGGGCAAATATTTAAGGGACGTTTGACGTTTCCAAATATAGCCAGCATTTTCTCCGTCTTTATTTACCTGCCTTTTCTTTACTACCCTCTCATTTATTCTCAAGATTTATATATGGGTCTCTTCTTTAGTAATTAAAAACGCTTATATGAGCTGTTTTAGATGAAGGATTTGTCGTCTCTGGGTTTTTCTAATTTTTCTGTTTATTCTTTTAATCCTCCTCTATTGTTTTTTCCTTTTTCTTTGTTTATGGGTTTTTAGATTCTTTAGCTTTTTTTCTTTTCAATGTAACCTATATAAAAACTATACCATTTCTCATTGGTCAGTTTACTGTACGCATTGTGAGAGGCGTTTTCATTATCATCTACAGTCTTTCGTTTCCAGCTATCACTGCACTTTGTATAAGAATCTTCTCATCATTGCATGCTTGCCTTCCCTGTAATCTAGTGTGTCCTGTGTCTCCTACCATCATCCTCTCTATTCCCGCCTCCACCCGGAAGCCGCAGCATAGGATCGTGTGGCCGCTGCATCCTAATGGCCCCTCAAACTCTATATATTTTTCATCCGATTCGTTGAGGCCAAAGACCAGATCAAATCACTTTGGATCTTCACCCTTTTTCTATGTGTTCTCATTTTACATGTGAACTTATTAAATTTTCTTTCTTATGTATTTAAAAATTTTACTCTTCTCATTTATGTGATTCCTAATTATGCTATGCTATCTCCATTTTAATTTCCCATAATCCGCAATGTCTCCTTAAGTTTATTTTGTGTTCTCGCCAGCTTTTCATAGTTCAAATCACCCTGTTAACTTTCTCATTCTGAGTTTGGTCGATGGTAATGTACTTCCTTAGACTCTCTTGCTTCCGCTGCTCAAACTCCATAATCAGTGAACATACTTCTACACATCTATAATTTCTGAAAATGTCCAAGTCTATCTTATCGGAAGTGTCATTTTCTCATAAATGTCTGATCAAAATGTTCTTTCTCGCTAGGTAGTACCTTTCTGGAAAGACTTCAGTGACATAACTTAGGAGAGATTAGTTTTTGTCCATACGCACGAGTGTTTAAGGTGTTCCGTTCAATACCTTAAGCTATCTCTCACTTCTTGAACCATCTGTTCCCTGTTTCTTATGGGAGTGGAGAAGTGAAGTATGTAAGCCAAAAAAAGAGGAGAGTATGGGTTGGAAAAGAAAGGGGATGGGATGGCAAGGTATGTCAATAAAGGCGAGAGAGGGGATAGTTTGGGTTTATAGTGATGAGAGAATGGTGAAGAGCGGTACGAAGAGAGAATAGAATCAAATAGGGGTGAGGGATACAGGACAGGAGAAAATGGAAGGGGACTAGGCGAGAATGATAAGAAAAGGAACAGGAAAGGTGGAGAGGAGGATTAGGGAAGGGATGGGAGCAGGGAAATGAGAGAAGTTGAGGGAGCTGAATGTGATTTTGTTAAATTGGTTTTAGTTGGGCAGAATGTGCGTGGGTCATGGGAAGTGATGGGAAATGTGTGTGTGTGTGTGTGTGGTGGGAAGTGTTGGGGAATGTGTGTGTGTGGGTCGTGGGAGGTGATGGGGAATGTGTGTGTGTGAGTCGTTGGAAGTGTTGGGGAATGTGTGTGTGTGTGTGGGTCTTGGGAAGTGATGGGAAATCGGTAGTGGAGTCAGGGTTGGGTGTCGTGTGTTATTACATTTGGTTGTACTGTGGCCTGACCTCTGGTAATAGGATCCTCTCTTCTTATTACATCATTCCATTTTTTTTAAATTATATTATATGTCTATTCTATGTCTGTTAGCTCCCCTCCACAAATCTATCTTCCTCCAAAATGATCCTGCGATCTCTGTCTGTCTGTCTGTCTGTCTGTCTGTCTGTCTGTCTGTCTGTCTGTCTGTCTCTCTCTCTCTCTCTCTCTCTCTCTCTCTCTCTCTCTCTCTCTCTCTCTCTCTCTCTCTCTCTCTCTCTCTCTCTCTCTCTCTCTCTCTCTCTCTCTTTCTCCCCCCCCCCTATTCTTGACACCGACTTGCTAACCAAAAATTCCTCCGGACTCATTTTCTCATATGCTATGATTCTCATGCTATGATTCTCACTTTTGCTATGACTCTCACTAATGCTATGAATCTCATTTATGCTATGATTCTCATTTCTTACTTCTCATGCTTCCATGATTTCAAGTATGTCTGACTTCATTCTCTCCTTCATTCTTTCACCTTTAGGCTTTTATCTATTTCAAGATCTTAACTGCAATTATCTAATTTTTGCATTCTTCACCTATGTCTTCATCATAAACAGGTTAGCATTCCCTCTCCTCTCTCACTTCTCTTTTCTTGGGTGTCTGCTCCCTGATTTTCTCTTTTATTTCCTCTAATTACATGTTTAAGTTTTGTTATTTCTTTCTCTGTTTCTCCTTCTATCTCTTTCTCATTCCTCTACCCTGTCATCTGCCTCTTTCTGTCCCTTTCTCAATCAAATGTCTATTTTTTTTCATTTTATCTTCTAATTCATTCCTCTAATTTCTAACCTATGCGACTTTAGTCTTCTTAATTATCCAAATATTTTACACTTTCATTTCCTTCATTTATTTTGCCTATTGTATTTATTGTGTTTCCGATTTTATCTTCACCCCTTTATCTATTTATCACCTATCTTCTCTTCCCCGCTGTGAGCCACTCTCTAAGAGAGTTATTGCCAAGTGTATTCTGACTCCGGTCAGTTACGCACACAGTCTAGGTACATCAGTCTCGTATCCTTGTTGTCTGTAGCAGTGTCCCTGTTCCTTCTGCTCATCCTCTCGTTAGCTTTCCCTTATTTTATTGTATTTGCTTTTGCTTATCATGTGTTTCCCCCTCATATTGTATTTGCTTTTGCTTATCATGTGTTTCCCCTCATTCACCGAGTGCGCTAATTATTCAGACCATGTCAGTTCGTTTTTCACTTCACTTGTTGTTTACATATTTTCCAGCTACAGTAGGGCCCCGCTTATACAACAGGTTACGTTCTGGAATACTGTTGTAAAGCGAAAATCGCCGTAAAGTGAAACACAGCTGATTTTTAATTCAGATGTGTATGAAAGCTTGCTAAGATGTTTACACTATCACATATTAAGTGAGCAATAAAGTTAAGCCTAGAAATGCATATAAATTAAGCACAATATTTACCTTAGAATATTTTTGTCCTTAGCTTATAGTAAATGGTGAATACATTTACTGTAGAAAGCATAATAGAAGACTGCTTTAGTAATGAAATTTTGTAAAGTGAAGTGTCGTAAAGCGATGTTCTCTTGTCATCGTTCAGGTCAATGCTTTATGACGTTTATGCTCATTTCTCTCCTGCTGTGATTTCTAATCGTCTCAAATTTCATTTTCTCAAAGCTTTGTAATAGTTTTCACTTACCTTGTCTCGTCAGTGACCTCACTGCATTGTTATACACCACTTTCAGGCAGTTCGTTAGCATTCAGATGATCTTAGTAACGAGTTCTTCTCGTATTGTTTCTAAAACAAATCTGCTGTTCACATCATCAGACGAGAGTTTCTTTCTCTTGCTTAGCGGACGGAGAATCGAGCTTACACCGCTCTTTGCTTTGGTTGATCCGCACAGTATTAGCTGTCTAAATATATGACGCACTGGTGACTATGTACGAATATGGAAGTGATTACTGAGTATTCCTGAAGGAGGATGAATGTGTGAGTGATGGTATTGGTGTGTAATGGTGTTGGTGAATGTGAGAAAGAGTGTGAGTGAGTGTGTTAGTGAGGATGCTTGTTGGTAAGTATATCGAAAATCGCAGATGAGGTTGCGAGTTTGAGAGATGATGGCAGGTGTGACGCTCTCGATCCAGAACATGCTTTTAGTCTGATAGCATTTCGCCCTATTGAAAACGTGATTAAGCTCTACACAGAGAAGGGAAACGTTTCCCCCCAAAAAAAAATCTCGCTCTTTACTGCGAAGACGCTGTTTTGAAGGTTAGTTTCACACCAACCAGGTTGCTCGACACCTCTCTGTATAACACAAATTCATCCATTCTTAAATGTAATTCAGTGTTATAAACATTTCTCACTTACCAACGGTCTTATCTTCAAAACACCTATAAGGTAAATCGCCCAACTCCACAACAGAGATCACTGCAGAAGGCCTGTAGATTAAGAAACACAAATGCAATTTTTTATGGAATCCCTCTACTTGAGTACGGTTGGCCCATAGAGTAGGCTTGACAAAGCCCATGTGACTGCATTTGTATTCCTACCACCTAATGTTATCTTATAACATTGCCCGTCCAGTAAGTCTACTGGCACACAAGAGGTAGGTCCTCTCACTTTGTAATTTTCCGTCATATGTCTGTGTACTCGTTTTTATAAAGTTACCCAAAAGGACAATTCAGGAGGAAGGGTTGATACAAGGTAAAGACAGGTTCAGGGGTAATAGGGACAAATAAGACAGGGGCAGAAGGAAGACAGGTTCAGAGGAAAGACTAGCGTAGAAGGAAGATAAGTGTAAGTATAATAGGAAGATAAAAGAGAAAAGTGCAAGAAGAACACAGCAAACAAGATCCGATGGTCCACAAAAATATTTCTATAAATGACAAAAAAGAGACACTCAAGAACTAATGATAAACTCCACAAAAAAAAATATTTAAAGACTGTTTATACAACTCGGAAACTGTTTGTGGTGCAGCAGATTTTTGGCAAAGGTTGAGAAACGTAGTTACCAAGAAACAAACAATGTACAGCCCTCATTAATTTAACATTAATCGCCATTTAGCAAGCTTAACAATTTAATTACACTTCGATTTAAAATGCATTTACAATATGATTAAAAAGACTGTACATACGTATATGATTAAATAATTATATAATTATTGTTATTAATCTGTCAGTTCCTTTATAATTTTATTCCTTTAGATTGGTATAAATGTTAAAGATAAAAAAAAATAAAGTTAAAATTACTAATAATCAAAATAAGTTTTCACCGGAACAGGGCATAAGTCTGTGATGAGCTTCATAATGTCTTGGTTTGAAATAGATATAAAGAGTTCCAAACGTTGACCCATTGAAAGCCTCTTCGCCAGTTGTGTTTGTCTTCATGTTTGTCTGCAATACGTCCGACAGTTATCACGTTTATACCCAACTGTATGTCGCCTCGCTACTAATTGTCTCAATAGCAGAGATGATATATTATTCAGACAAACCATTGCAGCTAAGCCGGGAAGGCAAAATGCATTTTACAGTGTCTTAAATGAATTGTAGCTTTGACTTTGCTGGATGAATCGTGTGAAAACACACACACACACACACACACACACACACACACACACACACACACATACACGACATACAAGATACTGCGGGAAATAGACAAGGTGGACAGAGATAGGATGTTCCAGAGAGGGGACACAGGAACAAGGGGTCACAACTGGAAGCTGAAGACTCAGACGAGTCACAGGGACTTTAGGAAGTATTTCTTCAGTCATAGAGTCGTCAGGAAGTGGAATAGCCTAGCAAGTGAAGTAGTGGAGGCAGGAACCATACATAGTTTTATGAAGAGGTATGATAAAGCTCAGGAAGCAGAGAGAGAGAGAACCTAGTAGCGATCAGTGAAGAGGCGGGGCCAGGAGCTGAGTCTCGACCCCTGCAACCACAATTAGGTGAGTACAATTAGGTGAGTACATTGTGAACGACATGACGGAAGGAATAGAATCCGAAGTGTCCCTGTTTGCAGATGACGTGAAGTTGATGAGAAGAATTCATTCGTTCGAAGACCAGGCAGAACTACAAAGGGATCTTGACAGGCTGCAGACCTGGTCCAGCAATTGGCTACTGGAGTTCAACCCCACCAAGTGCAAAGTCATGAAGATTGGGGAAGCGCAAAGAAGACCGCAGACGGAGTACAGTCTAAGGGGCCAGAGACTACAAACCTCACTCAAGAAAAAAGATCTTAGGGTGAGTGTAACACCAGGCACATCTCCTGAAGCGCACATCAACCAAACAACTGCTGCAGCATATGGGCTCCTAGCTAACCTCAGAACAGCATTCCGACATCTTAATAAGGAATCGTTCAGGACCCTGTACACCGTGTACGTTAGGCCCATATTGGAGTATGCGGCACCAGTTTGGAACCCACACCTAGCCAAGCACGTAAAGAAACTAGAGAAAGTGCAAAGGTTTGCAATAAGACTAGTCCCAGAGCTAAAAGGTATGTCCTACGAGGAGAGGTTAAGGGAAATCAACCTGACGACACTGGAGGACAGGAGAGATAGGGGGACATGATAACGACATACAAAATACTGAGAGGAATTGACAAGGTAGACAAAGACAGGATGTTCCAGAGATGGGACGCAGCAACAAGGGGACACAGTTGGAAGTTCAAGACACAGATGAATCACAGGGATGTTAGGAAGCATTTCTTCAGCCACAGAGTAGTCAGGAATTGGAATAGTTTGGGAAGCGATGTAGTGGAGGCAGGATCCATACATAGCTTTAAGCAGAGGTATGATAAAGCTCACGGTTCAGGGAGAGTGACCTAGTAGCCAGGAGCTTGGACTCGACCCCTGCAACCTCAACTAGGTGAGTACAACTAGGTGAGTACACATACAGACACACACACACAGTAGCGACCAGCGAAGAGCTGGGCCAGGAGCTGTGAAACAACCCATGCAGCCACAAAATAGGTGAGTCCACACAGACACACAAGAGAAACAGAAATAATGGGAAGAACAGACCGAGTTCTTGGTTCACCTAAAGGTGTAGGGAGGCAAAAACTAGGTGCACTAGAGAATGGAAAAGGTACAGAAAGCAAAGGACCCAGGAAAATAAAGAAATCAGCCGAAGAGCCAGAAGCGAATATGCACAGATGAGAAGGGAGGCTCAGCGACATTACGAATATGACATAGCATCGAAAGTCAAGTCTGGCCCGAGGCTGTTGTATAGCCACATCAGGAGGAATAAAAAAGGTAATCAGGCTGAGGAAGGATGGTTGGGAGTTCACAAGAAACGACCAAGAGGTAAGTGTGGAGCTCAACATGAGATTTAAAGAAGTATTTACAGTGGAAACAGGTAGGACTCCAGGAATTCAGAACAGGGAGGTACACCAACAAGTGCTGGATGAGGTACACATAACAGAGGAGGAGGTGAATTTGATACCTCAAAGGCGGTGGGACCGGACAACATCTCTCCATGGGTCCTTAGAGAGGGAGCAGAGATGCAGTGTGTGCCACTAAATAAGATCTTCAACACATCCATTAAAACTGGGCAGCTACCAGAGGTATGGAAGATGGCAAATGTAGTCCTAATTTTAAAAAAGGAGACAGACACGAGGCATTAAACTACAAACCTGTGTCACTAACGTGTATAGTTTTCAAAGTCATGGGGAATATCATCAGGAGAGGAGTGGTGGAGCACCTGGAAAGAAACAAGTGTATAATCGACAACCAGCACGGTTTCAGGGAAGGAAAAGCCTGTGTCACAAACCTACTGGAGTGTTATGACAAGGTGACAGAAATAAGATAAGAGAGAGAGGGGTTGATAGAGTACATTTTCTTGGACTGCAAGAAGGCCTTCGACACAGTTCCTCACATGAGGTTAATACAAAAGCTAGAGGATCAGTCACACATAACAGGAAAGGCACTGCAATGGATCAGAGAATATCTGATAGGGAGGCAACAATGAGTCATGGTACGTGACGAGGTGTCATAGTGGGCGCCTGTGACAAGCGGGGTTCCACGGGGATCAGTCCTAGGACCTGTGCTGTTTTTTGTATAAGGGAAGGGATAGACTCAGAAGTGTCCTTGTTTGCAGATGTTGTGAAGTTAATGAGGAGAATCAAATTGGTCGAGGATCAGGCAGGACTACAAAGAGACCTGGACAGGCTACAAGCCTGGTTCAGCAACTGGCTCCTTGAGTTTAACCCTGCCAAATGCAAAGTCATGAAGATAAGGGAAGGGCAAAGAAGACCGCAGACCGAGTATAGTCTAGGTGGCCAGAAACTACAAACCTTACTCAAGGAAAAAGATCTTGGGGTAAGTATAATACCGAGCACATCTCCTGAGGCGCACATCAATCAGACAACTGCTGCAGCATACGGGCGTCTGGCAAACCTAAGGATAGCGTTCCGGTACCTTAGTAAGGAATCGTTCAAGATTGTACACCATATTCGTAAAGCCCATACTGGAGTATGCAGCACCATTTGGAATCCACACCTTGTCAAGCACGTCAAAAAATTAGAGAAAGTGCAAAGTTTTGCAACAAGACTAGTCCCAGAGCTAAGGGGATTGCCCTACGAAGAAAGATTAAGGGAAATTGGACTGACGACACTGGAGGACAGGAGGGTCAGAGGAGACATGATAACGACATATAAAATACTGCGCGGAATAGAAAAGGTGGACAGAGACAGGATGTTCCAGAGAAGGGACACAGAAACAAGGGGTCACAATTGGAAGTTGAAGACCTAAATGAGCCAAAGGGATGTTAGGAAGTATTTCTTCAGACACAGAGTTGTCAGGCAGTGGAATAGCCTAGAAAGTGATGTAGTGGAGGTGGGAACCATACATAGTTTTAAGACGAGGTTTGATAAAGCTTATGGAGCAGGGAGAGAGAGGACCTAGTAGGAATCAGCGATGAGGCTTGGCCAGGAACTATGACTTGACCCCTGCAACCACAAATTGGTGAGTACATATACGTGAGTACACAGAGCGAGATTCAACGTAACATTGTGACTGTAGTGCGTGAAAACGCTAAATCCACGCGAGCCATTCAGCGTAAGTAGTGGAGGCTCGATTCTCCGTCTGCTTATAGCGACCCCGGGCTCTATCCGACTGTTAAGGCAAAGGGCAGAGCGGATGCTGGAAGGAAGTTCCACATGTTTCAAAGGAAATAGTGTAGATACGGACCCAGAGGCGCCACTGAATGCTATCACTTCTCGCAGCCTCGGTAAGGCTATAACATTGTGATGAACGTATGCTGGGCGGAAAATCCTCACATTCTGTGCTTGTGTCAGGCAGTCACAGGGTGCTTGTGCAAGGCAATGGTAAACGGTGTTTGTGTGTGGTAGTGCCTCATGACACTTGTGTGAGGCAGTGTAATACGGTGCTTGTGTGAGGCAGTGTCACACGGTGCTTGTCTAAGGTAGAGCCACAAGGTGTTTGTGTGAGGCAGTGTCACACAGTGCTTGTGTAAAACAGTGACACACGGTGCTTATCTGAGGCAGTGTCACACGATGTCGCTTACTCATATAACATGGAGCAAGAACTACTCTTCTACTGAGAGTTAATCACTAACCTCAGGGATCATACCAACCATATTGTTTTGTGCTTCGTTGACCTTATTCAATTTCTTGACAAACTTCATCGAAATTTAATAATAATAATGATAATAATAATAATAATAATAATAATAATAATAATAATAATAATAATAATAATAATATTATTATTATTATTATTATTATTATTATTATTATTATTATTATTATTATTATTATTATTATTACTAATAAAAATAATAATATATCTCTATGTCTACAAGTACATGTACAAGGTATACAGGCCTAGCTAACATCAATGACATACTACTATATAGAAAGCCGCTTGTTATGCTGAGCATTTCGGGCAAATAAGGTCAGTTTTGTCCCAGGATGCGACCACACCAGTCGACTAACACTCAGGTACCCATTTTACTGATGGGAACATAGACAACTTGTATAAAGAAACACGCCCAATGTTTCTACCCTCGCTGGGAACTGAACTCAGATTCTCGCCGTGTGAAGCGAGAGCTTTAGCCACCAAGCCATGGGGCACCTTCTTCACGTGCTGCCTCCAGCACTGAAGATACTCGTGGTCTGCTTTGAGGCAGAAATGCTCCTCTGCAGAGTGAACTTCGATAACAGAAAGCAGTATAATGATTATCTTTAGCAGATCATAAGTGCATTGGATATTATAAATTTCCAGCTATGTGGCTCTTTTCGCATCAAAAGAAACAGATAACTTGAAAAATGTAGGTCTGTCATTTTCCCATTTATATACATAAAGTTTCAGAAGAAATCTTGTATCCTAGTGCCGGCAACGGTCTTCACATGACAATAAGTTTGCATCTAGTTTAAAACATTTTTATTTATATGGTTAGAAGCGGCTTTGGAGACTGAAAAATATGCCTGGATATATTCTTCAGCGGTGAAGAAACATAGGAATTCAGTATGTATTTTTTTCTCTTTCACTCATCTTGAACAGTTTGTCAGTTTTCATTATCCGATTAAACAAATGTGTTGAAGGCGTAATGCAGACGAGCCATCCATCCAATATTATGGATTCTTGTCGGAGCTCGAATTTATTAGGGAATACCGCCATAAATAATGGTGTGTTTAATTAGTCATTTATAAGTAATTTGTTCTCAGCTTCACTATAGTACACTAAAAATATGAAGAACACTTCTCGAAAGATTTCTCTGACCCTGATTCTTGTCAATTACGGACACCATCCCCTTCTGTTTGGCCTTAAGTAGTCGAGAGGGTGAACTAGGAGACTTTCTGAAGGACATGCTTTGGTATTTAACGACAAAAGGCAAACATGAAAAGTCACTTGCACAATGTTTGCTAAAGTAGTTTCAAAGGTCATGCCTCAACTCAGCTACTTCATTTATCAGTCTTTAAGAGTTACACTGACTACTTCAGCTACTGCAACTCCATTACTACTGAGCAACATTGGCAGTGAAATGAAAACCTGCACTCCAGAGTCTGACACCTGAATGGGAAAGCGATTTTGCATTGGCAGGAAGATCATGTAGCAGCTTCCCAACCAAGTAAAATACCTCAGAACCATGGAAATACATGATGAAATATTCTTTGAGATGCGTAACACTTGTATATTACTGCGGTAGAGGATTCATACACAATTAACCCGCACATAAAAGAGAGAAGCTTACGACGACGTTTCGGTCCGACTTGGAACATTGACAAAGTCACACTAACAGAAGTGGAGCAGGACAGCTATATATAGGTGTCCTGCTCCACTTCTGTTAGTGTGACTTTGTCAATGGTTCAAGTCGGACCGAAACGTCGTCGTAAGCTTCTCTCTTTTATGTGCGGGTTATTTGTGTATCGTTCCAGTCACGGTATTGTGCCTTTTTTTTTGTTATTTATTGAGGATTCATACTCTTGCCTGTTGGGAATGGCTTAATATTCAGCTTGTTTACAGTTTCCACACCATCAAAACTGTCACCAATTCAAGGGACTAGTGGAGAATTCTGGTCTTGGTTTAACTAAACAATAAAAAAGCACAATACAGTGACAGGAACAATAAGGAAATAACAGGTACATAGAAGAAACTTTTCAGGAAGACTGAAACATCGTCACAAGTTTCAATCACTTATGTGAGTGTTATTTGTGCATGGTGTTTCTATATACAAATCTCTTGTATCTTGTTAAATATATATATATATATATATATATATATATATATATATATATATATATATATATATATATATATATATATATATATATATATATGTATATATATATATATATATATATATATATATATATATATATATATATATATATATATATATATATATATATATATATATATTTAAAACCTAGCTTTGCTGGGTGTGTGATATATGTAGGACTGGATGGTCCAGTGGGTTAGAGCATCGTGAATTTTCGCTCACCATGGGGCAGGCTAAAACAACAGGGGTTCGAGCCCCCGGCTAGTCGCAGTGTTGTTACTGATTAAATACCACTCGTTCGTGGTTACAATACTACATAAACTTGCAATTTTGGCTTAAATAGCAACGCTCTTCTTGCAGAATAAGGCAAGCGACAATCTGTGTAAGCAATAATTATGCAAAAAATCATTCCGAACCTAACGAAGAAAATATATTTCATTATGTTAGTTTATTATTAAATTGTTGTAAACTTATCTCAAATATATTTAGTTGGATTAGGCAAAATTAAATTGCGCTTGCTATAATAAGGTTAGGTCAGTTTTCTAAGGTTCTTTTGGTAAAAATTATTAATTTTTACATTAACATCAATGAAAAAATATATCTTTGAACGTACAAGAGAAAATTTTAGAAAGAACTTAATTTTAAATGAATTCTTGCTAACTGACCTGTTTTACCTATTCGGCACGACATATATATATATATATATATATATATATATATATATATATATATATATATATATATATATATATATATATATATATATATATATATATATATATATATATATAAACTTGAAGTACATAATTAAAAAAACACTCTTGGTTTCTTAATAATAAAATTCTCACATTTGAAGGTACCATCCAATCTGTATGTAAATTTTTATTTGCCTGCATTGTCTCTCTCTCTTTTTGTCTGGTTTTCTCTTTGTCTCCCTTCATGTTTGTTTCTGTCCATCTGTTGTTTAGTTTATTTTCCTGTTTTCTAGTCTGAATTTCTACCTGTGCTTGTATTCCCATCTCTTTCCACGGTATTTAATTGTCAATATCTTTACTAGTGTATAGGTGTTCTCTCTCTCTCTCTCTCTCTCTCTCTCTCTCTCTCTCTCTCTCTCTCTCTCTCTCTCTCTTCCCCACCATAGCTGATCTTCGCGCAAATTACTAAATCATGAAACCTAATTAGTGCATGATGTAATTATTGGTAATTGCTTCCTCGTGAGTCTTAATCAGTGATGTCTGCTGTCATGTTGTCTCCCACATCCTCTAACTCAGTATTTAACGTGTGTGTGTGTGTGTGTGTGTGTATGTGTGTGTGTGTATATGTGTGTGTGTGTGTGTGTGTGTGTATGTGTGTGTGTGTATATGTGTGTGTGTGTATATGTGTGTGTGTGTGTGTGTGTGTGTGTGTGTGTGTGTGTGTGTGTATATGTGTGTGTGTGTGTGTGTGTGTGTGCGTGTGTGTGTGTGTGTGTGTGTGTGTGTGTGTGTGTGTGTGTGTGTGTGTGCGTGTGTGTACTCACCTAATTGAGGTTGCGGGGGTCGAGTCCGAGCTCCTGGCCCCCGCCTCTTCACTGATCGCTACTAGGTCACTCTCCCTGAGCCGTGAGCTTTATCATACCTCTGCTTAAAGCTATGTATGGATCCTGCCTCCACTACATCGCTTCCCAAACTATTCCACTTACTGACTACTCTGTGGCTGAAGAAATACTTCCTAACATCCCTGTGATTCATCTGTGTCTTCAGCTTCCAACTGTGACCCCTTGTTACTGTGTCCAATCTCTAGAACATCCTGTCTTTGTCCACCTTGTCAATTCCTCTCAGTATTTTGTATGTCGTTATCATGTCCCCCCTATCTCTCCTGTCCTCCAGTGTCGTCAGGTTGATTTCCCTTAACCTCTCCTCGTAGGACATACCTCTTAGCTCTGGGACTAGTCTTGTTGCAAACCTTTGCACTTTCTCTAGTTTCTTTACCTGCTTGGCTAGGTGTGGGTTCCAAACTGGTGCCGCATACTCCAATATGGGCCTAACGTACACGGTGTACAATGTCCTGAACGATTCCTTATTAAGATGTCAGAATGCTGTTCTGAGGTTTGCTAGGCGCCCAAATGCTGCAGCAGTTATTTGATTGATGTGCGCTTCAGGAGATGTGCCTGGTGTTATACTCACCCCAAGATCTTTTTCCTTGAGTGAGGTTTGTAGTCTCTGACCCCCTAGACTGTACTCCGTCTGCGGCCTTCTTTGCCCTTCCCCAATCTTCATGACTTTGCACTTGGTGGGATTGAACTCCCGGAGCCAATTATTAGACCAGGTCTGCAGACTGCCCAGATCCCTTTGTAGTTCTGCCTGGTCTTCGATCGAGTGAATTCTTCTCATCAACTTCACGTCATCTGCAAACAGGGACACCTCAGAGTCTATTCCTTCCGTCATGTCGTCCACAAATACCAGAAACAGCACTGGTCCTAGGACTGACCCCTGCGGGACCCCGCTGGTCACAGGTGCCCACTCTGACACCTCGCCACGTACCATGACTCGCTGCTGTCTTCCTGACAAGTATTCCCTGATCCATTGTAGTGCCTTCCCTGTTATCCCTGCTTGGTCCTCCAGTTTTTGCACCAATCTCTTGTGTGGAACTGTGTCAAACGCCTTCTTGCAGTCCAAGAAAATGCAATCCACCCACCCCTCTCTCTCTTGTCTTACTGCTGTCACCATGTCATAGAACTCCAGTAGGTTTGTGACACAGGATTTCCCGTCCCTGAAACCATGTTGGCTGCTGTTGATGAGATCGTTCCTTTCTAGGTGTTCCACCACTCTTCTCCTGATAATCTTCTCCATGATTTTGCATACTATACATGTCAGTGACACTGGTCTGTAGTTTAATGCTTCATGTCTGTCTCCTTTTTTAAAGATTGGGACTACATTTGCTGTCTTCCATGCCTCAGGCAATCTCCCTGTTTCGATAGATGTATTGAATATTGTTGTTAGGGGTACACATAGCGCCTCTGCTCCCTCTCTCAATACCCATGGGGAGATGTTATCTGGCCCCATTGCCTTTGAGGTATCTAGCTCACTCAGAAGCCTCTTCACTTCTTCCTCGGTTGTGTGCACTGTGTCCAGCACTTGGTGGTGTGCCCCACCTCTCCGTCTTTCTGGAGTCCCTTCTGTCTCCTCTGTGAACACTTCTTTGAATCTCTTGTTGAGTTCTTCACATACTTCACGGTCATTTCTTGTTGTCTCTCCTCCTTCCTTCCTTAGCCTGATTACCTGGTCCTTGACTGTTGTTTTCCTCCTGATGTGGCTGTACAACAGTTTCGGGTCAGATTTGGCTTTCGCTGCTATGTCATTTTCATATTGTCTTTGGGCCTCCCTTCTTATCTGTGCATATTCGTTTCTGGCTCTACGACTGTTCTCCTTATTCTCCTGGGTCCTTTGCCTTCTATATTTCTTCCATTCCCTAGCACACTTGGTTTTTGCCTCCCTGCACCTTTGGGTAAACCATGGGCTCATCCTGGCTTTTTCATTATTCCTGTTACCCTTGGGTACAAACCTCTCCTCAGCCTCCTTGCATTTTGTTGCTACATATTCCATCATCTCATTAACTGGCTTCCCTGCTAGTTCTCTGTCCCACTGAACCCCGTTCAGGTAGTTCCTCATTCCTGTGTAGTCCCCTTTCTTGTAGTTTGGCTTCATTCGTCCTGGCCTTCCTGCTTCTCCCTCCACTTGTAGCTCTACTGTGTATTCGAAGCTTAAAACCACATGGTCACTGGCCCCAAGGGGTCTTTCATATGTGATGTCCTCGATATCTGCACTACTCAAGGTGAATACTAAGTCCAGCCTTTCTGGTTTATCCTCTCCTCTCTCTCTTGTAGTGTCCCTTACGTGTTGGCACATGAAGTTTTCCAGTACCACCTCCATCATCTTAGCCCTCCATGTATCTTGGCCCCCATGTGGGTCCAAGTTCTCCCAATCGATCTCCTTGTGGTTAAAGTCACCCATGATCAGGAGCTTTGCCCTGCATGCATGAGCTCTTCTGGCCACTCTAGCCAGTGTGTCAACCATCGCTCTATTGCTCTCGTCGTACTCTTGCCTTGGCCTCCTGCTGTTCTGTGGTGGGTTATACATCACTGCTATTACCACCTTGGGACCTCCAGAGTGAAGTGTTCCCGCTATGTAATCACTTTCTTCTCCGCTGTGAGTGTGTGTGTGTGTGTATGTTTGTGTGTATGTACTCACCTAGTTGTACTCACCTAGTTGAGGTTGCGGGGGTCGAGTCCGAGCTCCTGGCCCCGCCTCTTCACTGATCTTTACTAGGTCACTCTCCCTGAGCCGTGAGCTTTAACATACCTCTGCTTAAAGCTATGGATCCTGTATGGATCCTGTATGGATCCTGCCTCCACTACATCGCTTCCCAAACTATTCCACTTACTGACTACTCTGTGGCTGAAGAAATACTTCCTAACATCCCTGTGATTCATCTGTGTCTTCAACTTCCAACTGTGTCCCCTTGTTACTGTGTCCAATCTCTGGAACATCCTGTCTTTGTCCACTTTGTCAATTCCTCTCAGTATTTTGTATGTCGTAATCATGTCCCCTCTATCTCTCCTGTCCTCCAGTGTCGTCAGGTTGATTTCCCTTAACCTCTCCTCGTAGGACATACCTCTTAGCTCTGGGACTAGTCTTGTTGCAAACCTTTGCACTTTCTCTAGTTTCTTCACGTGCTTGGCTAGGTGTGGGTTCCAAACTGGTGCCGCATACTCCAATATGGGCCTAACGTACACGGTGTACAGGGTCCTGAACGATTCCTTATTAAGATGTCGGAATGCTGTTCTGAGGTTTGCTAGGCGCCCATATGCTTCAGCAGTTATTTGGTTGATGTGCGCTTCAGGAGATGTGCCTGGTGTTATACTCACCCCAAGATCTTTTTCCTTGAGTGAGGTTTGTAGTCTCTGGCCCCCTAGACTGTACTCCGTCTGCGGTCTTCTTTGCCCTTCCCCAATCTTCATGACTTTGCACTTGGTGGGATTGAACTCCAAGAGCCAATTGCTGGACCAGGTCTGCAGCCTGTCCAGATCCCTTTGTAGTTCTGCCTGGTCTTCGATCGAGTGAATTCTTCTCATCAACTTCACGTCATATGCAAACAGGGACACCTCAGAGTCTATTCCTTCCGTCATGTCGTTCACAAATACCAGAAACAGCACTGGTCCTAGGACTGACCCCTGTGGGACCCCGCTGGTCACAGGTGCCCACTCTGACACCTCGCCACGTACCATGACTCGCTGCTGTCTTCCTGACAAGTATTCCCTGATCCATTGTAGTGCCTTCCCTGTTATCCCTGCCTGGTCGTCCAGTGTGTGTGTGTGTGTGTGTGTGTGTGTGTGTGTGTGTGTGTGTGTGTGTGTGTGTGCACTCACCTAGTTGTACTCACCTAGTTGAGGTTGCAGGGGTCGAGTCCAAGCTCCTGGCCCCGCCTCTTCACTGGTCGCTACTAGGTCACTCTCCCTGAACCATGAGCTTTATCGTACCTCTGCTTAAAGCTATGTATGGATCCTGCCTCCACTACATCGCTTCCCAAACCATTCCACTTCCTGACTACTCTGTGGCTGAAGAAATACTTCCTAACATCCCTTTGATTCATCTGTGTCTTCAGCTTCCAACTGTGTCCCCGTGTTGCTGTGTCCAGTCTCTGGAACATCCTGTCTTTGTCCACCTTGTCAATTCCTCTCAGTATTTTGTAAGTTGTTATCATGTCATCCCTATCTCTCCTGTCCTCCAGTGTCGTCAGTTTGATTTCCCTTAACCTCTCCTCATAGGACATACCTCTTAACTCTGGGACCAGTCTTGTTGCAAACCTTTGCACTTTCTCTAGTTTCTTTACATGCTTGGCTAGGTGTGGGTTCCAAACTGGTGCCGCATACTCCAATATGGGCCTAACGTACACGGTGTACAGGGTCCTGAACGATTCCTTATTAAGATGTCGGAATGCTGTTCTGAGGTTTGCCAGGCGCCCATATGCTGCAGCAGTTATTTGGTTGATGTGCGCTTCAGGAGATGTGCCTGGTGTTATACTCACCCCAAGATCTTTTTCCTTGAGTGATGTTTGTAGTCTCTGGCCCCCTAGACTGTACTCTGTCTGCGGTCTTTTTTGCCCTTCCCCAATCCTCATGACTTTGCACTTGGTGTGATTGAACTCCAGGAGCCAGTTGCTGGACCAGGTCTGCAGCCTATCCAGATCCCTTTGTAGTTCTGCCTGGTCTTCGATCGACTGAACTCTTCTCATCAACTTCACGTCATCTGCAAACAGGGACACCTCGGAGTTTATTCCTTCCGTCATGTCGTTCACAAATACCAGAAACAGCACTGTTCCTAGGACTGACCCCTGTGGGACCCCGCTGGTCACAGGTGCCCACTCTGACACCTCGCCACGTACCATTACTCGCTGCTGTCTTCCTGACAAGTATTCCCTGATCCATTGCAGTGCCTTCCCTGTTATCCCTGCTTGGTCCTCCAGTTTTTGCACCAATCTCTTGTGTGGTACTGTGTCAAACGCCTTCTTGCAGTCCAAGAAAATGCAATCCACCCACCACTCTCTCTCTTGTCTTACTGCTGTCACCATGTCATAGAGCTCCAGTAGGTTTGTGACACAGGATTTCCCGTCCCTGAAACCATGTTGGCTGCTGTTGATGAGATCTCACCTTCTAGGACCATAACATTGTATCAATCGCATCTGCTAGAAAAATGACAGGATGGATAATGAGAACCTTCAAAACTAGGGATGCCAAGCCCATGATGACACTCTTCAGGTCACTTGTTCTATCTAGGCTGGAATATTGCTGCACACTAACAGCACCTTTCAAGGCAGGTGAAATTGCCGACCTAGAAAATGTACAGAGAACCTTCACGGCACGCATAACGGAGATAAAACACCTCAATTACTGGGAGCGCTTGAGGTTCCTGAACCTGTATTCCCTGGAACGCAGGAGGGAAAGATACATGATTATATACACCTGGAAAATCCTAGAGGGACTAGTACCGAACTTGCACACGAAAATCACTCACTACGAAAGCAAAAGACTTGGCAGACGATGCAACATCCCCCCAATGAAAAGCAGGGGTGTCACTAGCACGTTAAGAGACCATACAATAAGTGTCAGGGGCCCGAGACTGTTCAACTGCCTCCCAGCACACATAAGGGGGATTACCAACAGACCCCTGGCAGTCTTCAAGCTGGCACTGGACAAGCACCTAAAGTCAGTTCCTGATCAGCCGGGCTGTGGCTCGTACGTTGGTTTGCGTGCAGCCAGCAGCAACAGCCTGGTTGATCAGGCTCTGATCCACCAGGAGGCCTGGTCACAGACCGGGCCGCGGGGGCGTTGACCCCCGGAACTCTCTCCAGGTAAACTCCAGGTCTCCAGTTGTTGATATTTTATAAAATATTTTATCCGATATTTGTATTGTTTAGGTTATTATTATTATTATTATTATTATTATTATTATTATTATTATTATTATTATTATTATTATTATTATTATTATTATCATTATTATTATCATTATTATTATTATTATTATTTTTATTATTATTATTATTATTATTATTATTATTATTATTATTATTATTATTATTATTATTATTATTTTTATTTTTATTATTTTTATTATTATTATCATTATTATTATTATTATTATTATTATTATTATTATTATTATTATTATTATTATTATTATCATTATTATTATCATTATTATTATTATTATTATTTTTATTATTATTATTATTATTATTATTATTATTGTTATTATTATTATTATTTTTATTATTTTTATTATTATTATCATTATTATTATTATTATTATTATTATTATTATTATTATTATTATTTTTATTATTATTATTATTATTATTATTATTATTATTATTATTATTATTATTATTATTTTTATTATTATTATTATTATTATTATTATTATTATTATTATTATTATTATTATTATTATTATTATTATTATCATCATTATTATTATTATTATTATTATTATTATTGTTATTATTATTATTATTATTATTATTTTTATTATTATTATTATTATTATTATTTTTTATTATTATTATTATTATTATTATTATTATTATTATTATTATTATTATTATTATTATTATTATTATTATTTTTATTATTATTATTATTATTATTATTATTATTATTATTATTATTATTATTGTTATTATTATTATTATTATTATTATTATTATTATTATTATTATTATTATTATTATTATTATTATTATTGTTATTATAATAAAGCAAATTTTTATAACGTCATTGTTTAGGCTTAAAGTAATTATTTTATACGTAATGTTTTACGAAATCTAACGCTAATTTCTTAATCTTTCCTGTTAATTTATGATATCCAATTTCTTTATTTTAAGTAGGCCTACGCTAGGCTATTTTAGGTTAAAGTACATAAGCCTATGTAAATGAGTATTTAGGCACAACTAAGCAATTTTAATCATGATGCTGCAATTCGTTATGCAATGACGTTTAACTTACGTCGATTCCGGGGGTCACCGCTCCCGTGGTCCAGTTCAGCACAAGGCTTTCCAGTTGCTGGTTTGACTGACCAGGCTGTTGGTGCTTTCCACACGCAGTTCAACGTATGCACCACAGCCCGGCTGATCAGGAACTCACTTAATCCTTATAAGTTCTCTCTTGATAAGTTAAAGTTTTGTTGGCAATTCCTCTGCGCATTAAGAGAGGGCGTTGAAAAGTCGCTGTCCTCTTACACTTACCGAGTTCTCTTTTAGTGTACTCACCGTGCCCTTGCTTTTTATTGGATGTATTTTACCAAGTCTCTTGCTTTTACATGAAGTTATTTCGGCGTAAAGGTTTGGGACTAGTACCTCCAGGATTTTCCAACAGAAAATTGTGATATATCTTTCTTGCTTACGTTAGGAGTGCAATATGACTGAATCTACACGGATAGTGAAGGGTCTATGTACGTTTTCTAGCTCTACAGTCTCTCCTATCCTGAAAACGGCCATAGTATCCAGCATAATTCCTGCTCGGAGAGAACAAGTGATTAGAAGAGAATAATTATTTGCTCAGCATCTTTTGAATGTTCTAGGTATCCAGTCTATCTTTTTCCTTGCGGAAGCGATAGAAACATAATAACTAGATAACTTGCAAATAAGTACGAATACCACTCTTGGTGAGAGAATGAACTGTATTATTAAATAATATCTTGTCAAAGAGATTTGATATTATTGAAATTTTACGCTGCTGCTGTTTCAACTAGCATTTATTTTCTAACATTTAGTCACTATATTTACCAGTCTATAATATGGATCTGATTGACTTGTTCAACTAATACCCGGACCTTTATATTATGTATCATAATCATTGTTAAATATGTTACTTGCTGTTGCTGTAAATATTAATTATACAAATTGTTTCACTTGTTCTTTACCTGGAGTATACCTGGAGGGTGTTTCAGGGGTCCACCAGACCCGGTCCATGACCAGGCCTCTCGAGGTGGATCAGGGCCTGATCAACCAGGCTGTTACTGCTGGCTGCACGCAAACCAACGTGCTAACCATAGCCCGGCTGATCAGGTACTGACATTAGGTGCCTGTCCAGCTTCTTCTTGAAGACAGTCAGGGGTCTACTTGTAATCCCCCTTATGTATGCTGGGAGGCAGTTGAACAGTCTTGGGCCCCTGACACTTACTGTCTTGTCTCTTAGTGCACTTATCTCACCCCTGCTTCTCACTGGGGGAGGATGCACCGCCTGCCCAGTCTTCTGTTTTCATAAGGAGTAATTTCCGTGTGCAGAATTGGACTGGACCCTCTTGTATCTCTCCTGCATTCCAAGGAGTACAGGTCAAGGAACTTTAGACGTTCCCAGTAATTTGGGTGCTTTATTGTACTTATACATGCAATGAAAGTTCTCTGTACATTCTCCCGATCCACAATTTCGATTGCCTTGAAGGGGCCATTAGTGTACAGCACTACTCATGCCTAGAGAGAAAAAGCGATTTAAAAAGAATCATCACTGACTTGGCATCCCTAGTTTTGAAGGTTCTCATTATCTATCCCATCATTTTCCTAGAAGATGGGGTACATACATTGTGATCTTTGAAAGTAAGATTCTCTGACATTATCACTCCCAGGATTTTCACATTAGTTTTTCGCTCTACTATCTGGAGTTTACCTGGAGAGAGTTCCGGGGGTCAACGCCCCCGCGGCCCGGTCTGTGACCAGGCCTCCTGGTGGATCAGAGCCTGATCAACCAGGCTGTTGCTGCTGGCTGCACGCAAACCAACGTACGAGCCACAGCCCGGCTGATCAGGAACCGACTTTAGGTGCTTGTCCAGTGCCAGCTTGAAGACAGCCAGGGGTCTGTTGGTAATCCCCCTTATGTGTGCTGGGAAGCAGTTGAACAGTCTCGGGCCCCTGACACTTATTGTATGGTCTCTTAACGTGCTAGTGACACCCCTGCTTTTCATTGGGGGGATGTTGCATCGTCTGCCAAGTCTTTTGCTTTCGTAGTGAGTGATTTTCGTGTGCAAGTTCGGTACTAGTCCCTCTAGGATTTTCCAGGTGTATATAATCATGTATCTCTCCCGCCTGCGTTCCAGGGAATACAGGTTCAGGAACTATGTGGTTGGAATTTGTCTAGTTTTTATTTCCTCGAGCTTTCCATAGCGGCCTTAATTTCTCTACATTTCTGGTTCAGTTAATACAGTGGTAGACTATACCGACAGTACGTAAATAACCAAAAATGCGTGTTATGACATTTTATCGTACAGACGTTCCGTCCACCAGGGGCTTCATAGAGAGAACAAAGCAATGGAATTTATATGGGTTGTAGACAGGTTCCCAGGTGAGAGAATGTGGTCATAAAGTTAGTTGTGAGTAGTCAGCAGTGTAAGTGAAGTTAGTTGATTGCAGAGTTAGCTACTGGGAGAGTAAACTTTGCTAAAACCTTAGAGATTTTGAATGATCCTGAATTTCAGCTGAAGTTATTCGTTGCAGCTATAAGTGCGGAGTCAAGATATAATCTTCGCGATGGTCTCTTTCTTTGATGAATAAGTCATGCTTCTTTGAAAGTCATAAGATGTGCTTGTGTAGGATACAGACAATTTTAGTTTCGTCGCGTCTGCATGCGTTAATGTTTTTTGTCTCTAGTATTTAAGTCTCTCGAGGTCTCATTGGCATATCTTTTGTGTCATATTTACAACAGCTTTGGCTAAAGCACGGACGTTTTTGTGTGTGGCCTCCCAGCACTTCATTACGATGCATTTCATCAAGATGGCCATTGTTCAGCCCTCCAGGATTCTTTTTACCATTATATTACATCTCTATTCTGAATTCTCACTTGTCCTTGCTCCCTCTCTCTTTTTCTGTTACTAACTGCATTATGTTACTAATGGAATATCTACTCATTTTTACTATATCCGTTTCATTCATTCGAAATACCATCCTCCCTTCTCCCTCACTCCTCTCTGTTGGGTTCATTACTGCCTTTCAATATTCTGTTGTCTTGGCTCTGGGAATTTCCTGTAATTGTTTAAATTAGTTTTGTTCTCCTTGTTTTGGAATCCATTTTATAAGTTAGGTGTGACCTGTTCAAGCCATTCTATCCTGAGATTTATTCTTCCTGCAATGGTAATTACAAACTTCCTTTCCAGATGCAAATTATTCTCTCTCCCTCTTCTCATTATCACCTGACACACCCCAAGATTTTTTTTATACGTATGTAGTTGCAGGGAGATATCAGTTTTAATTTAACATTGAAGATAATTTCGTTATCAAAATTCTTTTCCACTTCTTTCATTTTTTACATTTACTTTCCTTACCGTTTCTATTGTTCCTTTCTTTTTTTCTACATTCATGTTTGGTACTGAGCTCTCGGACGCTTCTTTGCACTTGTCATCTATCACATCTATCATCTATTGTTGTCTTTCCAACTAGTTCCCTTTCCCATTGTACTTCTTTCAGGTAATTCCACTTTCTTTGTAGTCTTTCCTTTTGATGTTTTGTGTGCTATACACGTCATCCCTCACTTTCTTCTTAAAGCGATCTTCTACGACGGGGTTGGGACCCATTCACTGTATCCTTTATGTACTTCTCTAATCTTTTGGCTACAGCTCAGAAGATGGATATGGGGTGAGTAATAAAGATATAAAACTAACTTCGACAGTGAACTTCATTCTTAGTGCCATTAAGCCTCTAGGATATAATCCTGATCCCGTCTGTATCTTTCTATTTGCGTTCATGAAAGAAAGAGAGAAAGAGAGAGAGAGAGAGAGAGAGAGAGAGAGAGAGAGAGAGAGAGAGAGAGAGAGAGAGAGAAATGCAGATTTATTGATTAAAAACTGTCGTGCTTACATCAGGTAAGCTTTGATGTACACACAACCGGTAGTAAAAAATATATTTTCTTATAATTTAAGTTTTCTTAAGTAGCAAAATCTTGTCATCTTCAAAAGGAAGTTTTCAAGTTGATTTATAAATAGAAAACTTCACTGTATAAAATATTCTGACCTCTGATTCCTTTTAAAAGCTCTTCCCAGGTACTTAAATTAAGCCTTTGACTTGGGAACATCGTGAATGTAAGCTAGGAATTAATCCTCGCTCGTAGAGCTCTCAGCACTTCCCTTGCATCCTGCCGAGAGCTCTAAGCTGGTGGAATTACTTCCTCAGTACAATGCTCAGAGCTCCTAGCTGGTAATACTACTTCTTCAGTACAGTGCTCAGTGCTCTTAGCTGGTGGTATGACTTTCTTAGTGCCCTGCTTAGAGGTCTAAGCTGGTGGCATTACTACCTCAATACCCGACTTCCACGAACTCAACCCATTTAACCCACTACTGACTTGATAGTTTCCTTGTGTTGATCAACCAAAGTGGTACCAGGTTGTGTCTCGGCCGTTTTTAATCTACGTATTTGCGGTTAAATATTCATATTAATCGGTTAATGCAACCTAACACAATTTAACCTTCGTATTCTAATACAACCTACCTACTTTATCTACCCTAAATTAACCGTATTTGTCGAATTACAGAAATTGTTGAGAAACTGATTCTGGGAACTCTAAAAGAGCACTAAAGTAGTTAAGTAAGGTTATTTGAAAGTATTAATGACGGGTTACATGGCGCCTCAGCTTCCCATTGGTCAACTGGGAGCACACAAGACGAATCAGATTTCGACGAATTCACAAGGAAAATATTTTTATTCCAAGGATCATCCTGACACCTCTGCCTTCTTCCATTCCCACATTACCACAAATTTGCCTTCCAACACATTCTCGTGGAACTTATGGAGATGTAGCATCTTTTCTTATCTCTGAATATCGATTCTTGTGTCATGGTTCGATTCCATTCTCAAAAATTTTTAAAGTTTCATTGATAATCTATTTTTTACACGCATCAAATATAGGTAGTGGTAATGTATTACATTTATTTCGTTGTCTTACTCTACTATTAACTCAGTTTGAAGAGGAAACGCATTCAGCCAACTGCCTCATCCATTTACACCACACTTCCCACTCAGTCTTCAATTGTCTTATCTTCTCCTTGATTGTATCACCTGCTGCCCCCATCCTTCTCACCGCTCTGATGCCTTTCCCTTTACTACTCTTTTCCCATTTACCTCTCCCCGATAGCTTCACCTATTGGAAGCCCCTTTCCCAGTCTTACTCACCTTCGTCCTGAGCCTGTCACCAACTGCTCTCATCTGTCTCACCTCCTCCACACACCTGCCTCACATACTTCCTGCACCTGCCTCACATCCTCCCTGATCCAGTACCAGCACCTTCCTTACATTCTCCCTGCATATGCCTTACATCCTCCCTGATCCACTACCAGCACATGCCTTACATCCTCCCTGATCCTCTCCCAGCACCACTCCCAACACCACTTCCAGCACCACTTCCAGCACCACTCCCAGCACCACTCCCAGCACCACTCCCAGCACCTGCCCTAACACCAGCTAGACTATACAAAACAACTCTGTATAACTCAATTACGCTCCCCCTCTATGAACACTATTTATAGGTTTCCCAATCTGTAACTTCCAACTCCATTATGTTTCCTTCTTTTTCGTAGGTAAAGGAAATTTTACAGTTATTGGAATTATCTTTAAAGTTTTTTGAAGTGCGACTAGCTAGCACCTTTTTTGTAACAATAATGTAATGTTGTAAGCTATCCTAAGTATAATCAGGCTGAATTCGTGTGTAGACAAGCAGAGTGCTTCCTAGATGTGGCAAGTTAAAAGACTCTTTTCCCCTGAAAATTATTAACCCTAACAAACCCGACATATTGCATTAATGAAGTGTAACATTATTCTACATATAAATGGTTTATTTGTTATTGGAGTAAACGTAGCAGCACAGGGTCTTTCCACAATGTTTTGTCAGAAGCTTTGCAATAAGAGGAAATTAATAAATGATACGAAAAACTCAGAGTAAAGCCAGTAAATAGCGGTCCAGCCGCAGTTCACCAACTCACCCTCTACACACTAGCCTTCCTTCGAGTTTCGCCATTTCATTTACCTATTTCCTAATACTGCAAAGCTCTGGGGACAGCGCGAAATAACTTGAGCTGCCACATCTGCCTCCTGTGGCTTATATTGCTAAGGTCCATGCCACTCAGATAAGCCTGTGGAGTTTCACCCTCATCACAGTGAGCACTGTTGTCCTGTTAGCCAGTATCATCAAATATTCTCCGGACAGGTTCCATCAATTGCTCTCAGTTCAGTTTTATAGGATATATTCCCTTAAAGAGAGGTTCATTGGCGCTGGTGAGGGTCTCTTAATCCAGGGAATTGGATCTTAACTCCAGTTCTCTTAACTGAGCCTGAATACCTTCCATCAGCCCCCCCCCACAGGCGTTGTATGATCCCAACGGGTTTAGCGCTTCCTCATGATTATAATAATATAAAATATATTAACACGCATCTTTCTAGTAATCATTTAAGTTAACTAAACAAGAGAAAAACTTATTAGTCAAATTAAATTAATACTATATAATTATTTTTGTTATTTTAAATACTGTTTATGCAATATTTGACCCACATGGGTCATACCTCGCCAGGGAATGAGTAAATCACGTTTGATTCTCGAAAACACAGAATAACTTAAATTTATTGAATCAAGAACCCTGCTTCAGTATCAAGGAACCCCTTGAAAGTTGCAGTTGCTTCAGCATCAACCACACTCTGTCTCCCTTATCTATAACATGTACCTTTCCCTGCCCTTCTGTACTGCAATTTCTATTTTACGCTTTCTCTATTTTTCCTTCATAACTAAATTAACCCCCAACGCCTTTCATTTCTATTCTATCCGTCCTCTTATTTTACTTTTCTTCCATTTCATAAATCCCCCCCAAAAATATTTCTTTAGAATTATACACAAAAACATATGTAGGACAAATTGCTGAGTATGCAGCACCTGCATGTAACCAAAAGCTTCAGACATAGAATATGAAAAATGTTCATGAGGGTCTCACCTTCGCAAGTCATGGTGTATACGACACCTGTAATGAATCTCCCACCTACACTGTCACGGAATATTAAGCGTCCTGCCTAGTATGGGCCAACAGGCATGCTGCAGTGTTCTTCATTTCTTATGTACTTTGCCCTATGTGAAGCCCACGATTTTTCACACGCGGGGTCCCCTGTGTGGAACCCACACCATCGCAATTACAGAGAATGCAGCATCTGCTCGGAGCCCATGCTAAAGTGATAAGAAAGGTGAAGAGGTCTGCCACCTGGCTGGTCACTTGAGACAATGGAGCTGAGTCATGAAGAAAAGTTTAGATAGGTAAAGAATGTAGTCTCAGAGGTGAAGATAATGAGAGGAAAAAACTTGTTTTGCAAGGGTTGGAACTAGACCATGTTGACAAATGGGGAAGGAAAAACCAAATAAGCCAGAAAGATGGGATTAGAAATTATATCATGAAATATACCAAATGGATAGTACGAACTAGATGTAATAGCTGAGGAAATAACTGAGGCGGACTATATACAGAGGCTCAAGAGTTGAAGATTGAGACACTTATGCAACATATGGGAATCTTTATTCAGGAAACGTTTCGCCACACAGTGGCTTCATTAGTCCGATACAAAGTAGAAAGGCGTAAGTAGGTCTTCGACTAGTGGATGGTACCACTATGACCTCACCTCCTCCTGCTTCGCCTCACCTCACTACAGTATATAAGCCACGTCTACGGCCCTATGCTGTACATTCTACAAGATTGATGGACTGAACACATCGACTCCAGGCTAAGGGACTGATTACCTCAAACTCCTCCTCTCCTTACGCCTTTCTACTCTGTATCGGACTGATGAAGCCACTGTGTGGCGAAACGTTTCCTGAATAAAGATTCCCATATGTTGCATAAGTGTCTCAATCTTCAACTTGTCGGTTTTTCAAACCATTCATCACAACAGGCTCAAGAGTTACAATGATACACGCATTCCGTCTCGAAAGTTATTCTACTTTCTAACCCAAGACTGAATCCAGAAATCCACAGGTCGAAGTGCCCATCACAAACCTCCTAATCTAAGACTTCTGTTTTTAGCTGGTGTTTGTTTTCATCTTGAAAACGTTTATCTCTGGCTCGGCAATAGAAATTTATGGAGTCATCACACCCGTCTATTTTAGGTTAAGACGTGGGCCAGCCCAGGAGAATGAGCCACTTCACAAACTCATAACCGAGTATAGCCCTTCCACCTTTTTTCAATTACCGTTATTCCTTTACTCTACATTTCTCTCTCACTCTCTCACCTCAAATTTTACTCCTCTTTCTAGTTTCGCCTTTTTCTTTCCCCTTTTTCTCTTTCCATTAAATTCATTCTTTCCTTTCCAGTCTTTATCCTATTCTTTTTAAAAAAATTTACCTTCCTTTTTCCCCCACTTTCTCTTCCTATTTCCTGTTTGATTCTCCTTACCTTACTTTTATATCTTCTCTTTCTATTCTCTTATTCTAATTTTACTTCCTATTCTATTTCTTTTGCCTTACTATTTCTTCTTTTCAAAATTTCCTTGCCCTTTCGTAGTCAAATTCTCCTCAAAAATTTCATTAGTTTACTCTTTCTTCTTTCCATACTGCGTTGTTCTTTCCTATCTCTTTAACCATTATCGCTATTTTAATTATTTCCCGTTATTACTTGTTCCTTTGCAATTTACTTTAGCATTTCCTGCACTATTTTCCTCCTCGTTGCAAAGCTCCATCCATAACAATTTAAAAATTTTCTATTTCCTTCCTGTTATCACTCCCTATCTGCCTTTCACCCCTCTTCCTTTACCTTCTGCTTCTTTCTCATCTACTTCCCTTCCACCACTGCTGTCCCATACTACCATTACCTTTTCTTCCCTGCTAACATCGTATTTTCATCCCTACCAACATCTCTCCTCCCAACAGCTACAATCTTTTCTTCCAGCCACCACCATCACCTTTCCTCTCTGACACCACTACCACTACCAACTCTTCTCCCTACCACTATCGCTCCCAGTTGCTACCACCACCTCTGTACACATCACAACTATCTGTCTTACCATAAGGACCTCTCTTCTCTACCACCACAATCTCTCTTCCTTACCACCACCATCACCTCTTTTTCCCCTGCCACCTCCCTGTCCCCTACAACAACCTACCATGAAGGCAAGAGAAAAACTATCTCACCCTAACATGAAAAAGCTCAGCAGTTGTTGCTGTTATGTCAGACTGAATGTTGGAGCCTGAACCTCAGTCTCACAAACTCAAATTATATTAAGGTACAGCAGACATATTTATTATATAAAACAGACATATTCATTATACAGACAGACATATATATTTATGTAGAGCAGAGAAATTTTATTATAAAGAGCAAAGAAAATTAATATAAAGAACGAACATGTTTATTAGGAACAACAGATGTATTTATTTATATTTAGTAAAAAAAATTATGCAGAGCAAAAATATTGATGTAGAACTGGGACATAAATTCACAGCATATTGTGGGGAAACTTTTGTTGTTTCACATTGTTTACTCAAACAGCATCAAGGTTAACTTACTTATGTATTCCCTATTGATTTTTCATACATTTGTTTATATCTATGAAATTAAAAGTATAGAAAAGTGTGTATCAGTGAGTGGAAAGAGAGAGAGAGAGAGAGAGAGAGAGAGAGAGAGAGAGAGACAGAGAGAGAGAGAGAGAGAGAGAGAGAGAGAGAGAGAGAGAGAGAGAGAGAGAGAGAGAGAGAGAGAGAACTGATCCTAAACGGAAGGTTAGGAGGAGGATCTATGTATATCCAATCCACAATAGGAATCTCCACATATAAGCTGCCAGTGAATGGAAGAAGCCAGCGTTGTACCATCTCTCGATACGAGACAGACTCACAGAAAATGGCCTCAGTAAAAGTGTGGCCCAAAACCTGTTCACCCGCTGATCAGAGAGTAACAAGGATATTCGCGTGAACATACAGTTCCATCTTTAAACTTACTGGATGGGAATGTGTCGTCGACAAACAGACTATAACTCTGAACAAAACTGTAAACTAATTATATACCAACGTGCTAGACCGCCCGGATTCAGGTATTTTACCTATATGGCTAACTGCAAGAACTGCATCGAATTGCGAATAAAATTAGCGAAAAAGTTTTTTTTTGTAACAAGGTATCGTTATGTGTAAAACTTTCTCAAGTTTCATTCCGCCAACTGTATCCAACAATGTCAAAATTTTAGGAAACAACAACAGAGAAAGAGGTCTAACTTCTCAAATCCCTGGATATAGGAAAGGCTTTTGAGGCCAAACATAACCTCTCACCCAACTCTAGCAGCTCTGCTGAGCTTGGAGGCGAGCAACGGACTTAAACGCATTAATCCATGTACAGTTTATACTGTACCAA
>NC_091325.1:15652336-15657336 GCF_038502225.1 Cherax quadricarinatus
CTCTCTTCCCTCTCTCTCTTCTTCTACCTTTCCCTTCTCTCTTCTCTCACAAAAAAAAATGGTGGGGACTCGCAGGAACCAAGGATCAGATGAGAATGGTTCTGATAGGGAGGAGCGGATGGAGGAGCAGTGGAAAAGGATGGAACAAGAGTGGGAGAGAAAATTAGGAGAGCTTTCTGAAAAAATGGAGAAAAGCTCTCTGTGAAATTGGAAAAGAGGTTGGAGAAGGAGACAAAGAATTGGGAGGCTCAAGTCGAAACTGCAGTAGCCAAGATAAGGGTCCTAGAAGTTGAGATAAATAGGCTGAAGCGAGTTACAGGGGCAGTGACCAGAGAAGACACAGCATATGAAGCTGCGAGGCCGAACAGGAAGGAAGGAATTATGAATTATGCTATGGTCATATCAGCCTGCCAAGGAGGGCCAAGGAGTGAAAGGGAAGAACAGCTGGGTGCAGATGGAGAGGGTGATAGGTCGAATGCTGAGGCACAACCATGCTATCAAGAGCCACTGGAAAAATCAAGGAGAAACAGACCACATACAGGCAGGATCCATAGTCACAGAGGGTGAGGCAATGGGAGGAGGAAAGGGCAAAATCAGTGTTTATCCATGGGCTTCAGGAGAGAGAGGAAAGGACACACACTGAAAGGCAGCAGGAAGAAAGAAAGGAGATTGAGAAAATCATCACGGAAATAGGTGAAGAGATGGACGAGATTGTAAATTTTCAGAGAATAGGGGTACTGAAGGGGAGAAACTGACCAATCAAGCTGATTCTCAGAACGGAAACAGTGCGGAACAGGATCCTCCAAGAGAAACCACGATTGAAATACCTGGAAGAGTACAAGAGGGTGTTCCTAGACAGAGACAGAACAAAATCAGAACGACAGCAGCTGAGGGAGAGGACAAAAAGCGGAAAGGAGCTAGGAAAAGAGACAAGGATGGAACCAGCAGAGGTCAGTCAGAGCAGAACAGAACAGCAAGGGCAAGCACACACACAACTATTCTCAGAACCATACAACCTATCACACCATCCCAACACACACTACAATCCATACCCACAGCATCCACCCAACACCTGAGCTATAGAATCCCACAGTATGCTTACCAGGTCTCCCACCCTCACTGGCCCCCAAACCACAGTGTTGGAAAGGAAACTGAAGGTATGGTACACAAACGCTGATGGAATAACAAAAAAGTGGGAGGAGTGGCATGAAAGAGTCAAAGAGGCATCACCGGACATCATAGCTCTCACAGAAACCAAGCTTACAGGTATGATAACAGATGCCATCTTTCCAACGGGATACCAGATCCTGAGGAAAGATAGAGGGAACAGGGGGATTGAAGGAGTGGCACTGCTGATCAAAAATTGATGGAATTTTGATGAGCTGGAGAGAGGAGACAGCGGAGAAGAAAGTGATTACATAGCGGGAACGCTTCACTCTGGAGGTCCCAAGGTGGTAATAGCAGTGATGTATAACCCACCACAGAACAGCAGGAGGCCAAGGCAAGAGTACGACGAGAGCAATAGAGCGATGATTGACACACTGGCTACAGTGGCCAGAAGAGCTCATGCATGCAGGGCAAAGCTCCTGATCATGGGTGACTTTAACCACAAGGAGATCGATTGGGAGAACTTGGACCCGCATGGGGCCAAGATACATGGAGGGCTAAGATGATGGAGGTGGTACTGGAAAACTTCATGTACCAACACGTAAGGGACACTACAAGAGAGAGAGGAGAGGATGAACCAGCAAGGCTGGACTTAGTATTCACCTTGAGTAGTGCAGATATTGAAGACATCACATATGAAAGACCCCTTGGGGCCAGTGACCATGTGGTTTTAAGCTTCGAATACACAGTAGAGCTACAAGTGGAGGGAGAAGCAGGAAGGCCAGGACGAATGAAGCCAAACTACAAGAAAGAGGACTACACAGGAATGAGGAACTTCCTGAACGGGGTTCAGTGGGACATAGAACTGGCAGGGAAGCCAGTTATTGAGATGATGGAATATGTATCAACAAAATGCAAGGAGGCTGAGGAGAGGTTTGTACCCAAGGGTAACAGGAATAATGAAAACGCCAGGATGAGCCCATGGTTTACCCAAAAGTGCAGGGAGGCAAAAACCAAGTGTGCTAGGTCCCTAGGCAAAGGACCCAGGAGAATAAGGAGAGCAGTCGTAGAGCCAGAAACGAATATGCACAGATAAGAAGGGAGGCCCAAAGACAATATGAAAATGACATAGCAGCGAAAGCCAAATCTGACCCGAAACTGTTGTACAGCCACACCAGGAGGACAACAACAGTCAAGGACCAGGTAATCAGGCTAAGGAAGGAAGGAGGAGAGACAACAAGAAATGACCGTGAAGTATGTGAGGAACTCAACAAGAGATTCAAAGAAGTGTTCACAGAGGAGACAGAAGGGGCTCCAGAAAGACGGAGAGGTGGGGCACACCACCATGTGCTGGACACAGTGCACACAACCGAGGAAGAATTGAAGAGGCTTCTGAGTGAGCTAGATACCTCAAAGGCAATGGGGCCAGATAACATCTCCCCATGGGTATTGAGAGAGGGAGCAGAGGCGCTATGTGTACCCCTAACAAGAATATTCAATACATCTATTGAAACATGGAGATTGCCTGAGGCATGGAAGACAGCAAATGTAGTCCCAATCTTTAAAAAAGGAGACAGACATGAAGCATTAAACTACAGACCAGTGTCACTGACATGTATAGTATGCAAAATCATGGAGAAGATTATCAGAAGAAGAGTGGTGGAACACCTAGAAAGGAATGATCTCATCAACAGCAGCCAACATGGTTTCAGGGATGGGGAATCCTGTGTCACAAACCTACTGGAGTTCTATGACATGGTGACAGCAGTAAGACAAGAGAGAGAGGGGTGGGTGGATTGCATATTCTTGGACTGCAAGAAGGCGTTTGACACAGTTCCACACAAGAGATTGGTGCAAAAACTGGAGGACCAAGCAGGGATAACAGGGAAGGCACTACAATGGATCAGGGAATACTTGTCAGGAAGACAGCAGCGAGTCATGGTACGTGGCGAGGTGTCAGAGTGGGCACCTGTGACCAGCGGGGTCCCACAGGGGTCAGTCCTAGGACCAGTGCTGTTTCTGGTATTTGTGAACGACATGACGGAAGGAATAGACTCTGAGGTGTCCCTGTTTGCAGATGACGTGAAGTTGATGAGAAGAATTCACTCGATCGAAGACCATGCAGAACTACAAAGGGATCTGGACAGGCTGCAGACCTGGTCCAGCAATTGGCTCCTGGAATTCAATCCTACCAAGTGCAAAGTCATGAAGATTGGGGAAGGGCAAAGAAGACCGCAGACGGAGTACAGTCTAGGGGGCCAGAGACTACAAACCTCACTCAAGAAAAAAGATCTTGGGTTGAGTATAACACCAGGCACATCTCCTGAAGCGCACATCAACCAAATAACTGCTGCAGCATTTGGGCGCCTAGCTAACCTCAGAACAGCATTCCGACATCTTAATAAGGAATCGTTCAGGACCCTGTACACCGTGTACGTTAGGCCCATATTGGAGTATGCGGCACCAGTTTGGAACCCACACCTAGCCAAGCACGTAAAGAAACTAGAGAAAGTGCAAAGGTTTGCAACAAGACTAGTCCCAGAGCTAAGAGGTATGTCCTACGAGGAGAGGTTAAGGGAAATCAACCTGACGACACTGGAGGACAGGAGAGATAGGGGGGACATGATAACGACATACAAAATACTGAGAGGAATTGACAAGGTGGACAGAGACAGGATGTTCCAGAGATTGGACACAGTAACAAGGGGACACAGTTGGAAGTTGAAGACACAGATGAATCACAGGGATGTTAGGAAGTATTTCTTCAGCCACAGAGTAGTCAGTAAGTGGAATAGCTTGGGAAGCGATGTAGTGGAGGCAGGATCCATACATAGCTTTAAGCAGAGGTATAATAAAGCTCACGGTTCAGGGAGAGTGACCTAGTAGCGATCAGTGAAGAGGCGGGGCCAGGAGCTCGGACTCGACCCCCGCAACCTCAACTAGGTGAGTACAACTAGGTGAGTACACACACACACACACACACACACATACACTCACACACTCACGCATATACGACAGGCCTAGTGTCTAATCGAGATTAGGCCTGTCGTATGTGCGACTGGAGGTAGATGCTCCTCTTCTCATCTGTCTTGAAGTTTCAAACGATCTCGTGATTTCTCACATGATCTAGGAACTGTATGTATATATATATATATATATATATATATATATATATATATATATATATATATATATATATATATATATATATATATATATATATATATATATATATATATATATATATATATATATATATATATATATAAACATATACATATATATATACATATACATATACGCGCTTGCCGGCGTGGAGGGAGGGAGCCAGTGTGTGGTCCTCCATACATTCTGTGTGTAAACCAGGAACCAACATGGTTTACGCGGGCCAGTTTCGGCAGACATCATCGTGAGTATCGTCCGGAGATCACAGAGTTGTGACAAACCTCTACATCGGACCATTGCTTCTGTATCAGTGAAAGTGCAGTGTGCATGTTGGGATTTGGGAAGTAGCGGTGGTGAGGGGATCCTGGCAGTGGAGGTGTGGAGGAGGTTTTGTTTACATCTGTGATCGGCCGGGGTCGTGGGTTGGGGAAGGAAGTGACCGCCCACGACACGGTCATTGGATGGTGAATAGAACACCTCGGTTAATAGTGTGAGCATGGTGATCAGTGTGCCAAATGGCGAGGGTTTTTTTCTAAATGGAACAATAAGTGCATAACAATTAGCAAAAGTTAGTCAGTGATGTGCGTCTTGAGCGAACACACAGGGCCACTCCCTCCCCCCTCCCCCATCCCAGATCCCCTCCCCTCATCCCAGCCTAGGCCCACTGACTTCCTGACCAAGGGTGTTGCCGTTTAGTGCCCCACCAATTACAAGTTCCGCCGCTCGCT
>NC_091325.1:15662336-15664836 GCF_038502225.1 Cherax quadricarinatus
CAATCTCCCTGTTTCGATAGATGTATTGAATATTGTTGTTAGGGGTACACATAGCGCCTCTGCTCCCTCTCTCAATACCCATGGGGAGATGTTATCTGGCCCCATTGCCTTTGAGGTATCTAGCTCACTCAGAAGCCTCTTCACTTCTTCCTCGGTTGTGTGCACTGTGTCCAGCACTTGGTGGTGTGCCCCACCTCTCCGTCTTTCTGGAGTCCCTTCTGTCTCCTCTGTGAACACTTCTTTGAATCTCTTGTTGAGTTCTTCACATACTTCCCGGTCATTTCCTGTTGTCTCTCCTCCTTCCTTCCTTAGCCTGATTACCTGGTCCTTGACTGTTGTTTTCCTCCTGATGTGGCTGTACAACAGTTTCGGGTCAGATTTGGCTTTCGCTGCTATGTCATTTTCATATTGTCTTTGGGCCTCCCTTCTTATCTGTGCATATTCATTTCTGGCTCTACGACTGTTCTCCTTATTCTCCTGGGTCCTTTGCCTTCTATATTTCTTCCATTCCCTAGCACACTTGGTTTTTGCCTCCCTGCACCTTTGGGTAAACCATGGGCTCATCCTGGCTTTTTCATTACTCCTGTTACCCTTGGGTACAAACCTCTCCTCAGCCTCCTTGCATTTTATTGCTACATATTCCATCATCTCATTAACTGGCTTCCCTGCCAGTTCTCTGTCCCACTGAACCCCGTTCAGGTAGTTCCTCATTCCTGTGTAGTCCCCTTTCTTGTAGTTTGGCTTCATTCGTCCTGGCCTTCCTGCTTCTCCCTCCACTTGTAGCTCTACTGTGTATTCGAAGCTTACAACCACATGGTCACTGGCCCCAAGGGGTCTTTCATATGTGATGTCCTCGATATCTGCACTACTGAAGGTGAATACTAAGTCCAGCCTTGCTGGTTCATCCTCTCCTCTCTCTCTTGTAGTGTCCCTTACGTGTTGGTACATGAAGTTCTCCAGTACCACCTCCATCATCTTAGCCCTCCAAGTATCTTGGCCCCCATGTGGGTCCAAGTTCTCCCAATCTATCTCCTTGTGGTTAAAGTCACCCATGATCAGGAGCTTTGGCCTGCATGCATGAGCTCTTCTGGCCACTCTAGCCAGTGTGTCAACCATCGCTCTATTGCTCTCGTCGTACTCTTGCCTTGGCCTCCTGCTGTTCTGTGGTGGGTTATACATCACTGCTATTACCACCTTGGGACCTCCAGAGTGAAGTGTTCCCACTATGTAATCACTTTCTTCTCCGCTATCTCCTCTCTCCAGCTCATCAAAATTCCAGCGATTTTTGATCAGCAACGCCACTCCTCCACCCCCCCTGTTCCCTCTGTCTTTCCTCAGGATTTGGTATCCCGTTGGAAAGATGGCATCTGTTATCATACCTGTAAGCTTGGTTTCTGTGAGAGCTATGATGTCCGGTGATGCTTCTTTGACTCTTTCTTGCCACTCCTCCCACTTATTTGTTATTCCATCAGCGTTTGTGTACCATACCTTCAGTTTCCTTTCCAACACTGTGGTTTGGGGGGCCTGTGAGGGTGGGAGACCTGGTGGCACACTGTGGGATTCTATAGCTTGGTGTTGGGTGGAGGCTGTGGGTATGGATTGTAGGGTGTGTTGGGATGGTGTGATAGGTTGTATGGTTCTGAGAGTAGTTGTGTGTGTGCTTGCCCTTGCTGTTCTGTCCTGCTCTGACTGACCTCTGCTGGTTCCCTCCTTGTCTCTTTTCCTAGCTCCTTTCGCTTTTTTGTCCTCTCCCTCAGCTGCTGTCGTTCTGATTTTGTTCTGTCTCTGTCTAGGAACACCCTCTTGTACTCTTCCGAGTATTTCAATCGTGGTTTCTCTTGGAGGATCCTGTTCCGCACTGTTTCCGTCCTGAGAATCAGCTTGATTGGTCGGTTTCTCTCCTTCGAGTACCCCCCTATTCTCTGAAAATTTACAATCTCGTCCCTCTCTTCACCTATTTCTGTGATGATTTTCTCAATCTCCTTCCTTTCTTCCTGCTTCCTTTCAGTGTGTGTCCTTTCCTCTCTCTCCTGAAGCCCATGGATAAACACTGATTTTGCCCTTTCTTCCTCGCATTGCCTCACCCTCTGTGACTCTGGATCCTGCCTGTATGTGGTCAGTTTCTCCCTTGATTTTTCCAGTGGCTCTTGATAGCCTTGTTGTGCCTCAGCATTCGACCTATCACCCTCTCCATCTGCAACCAGTTGATCTTCCCTTTCACTCCTTGGTCCTCCTTGGCAGATTGATGTGACCTTAGCATAATTCATAATTCCTTCCTTCCTGTTCAGCCTCGCAGCTTCATATGCTGTGTCTTCTCTGGTCACTGCCCCTGTAACTCGCTCCAGCCTATTTATCTCAACTTCTAGGACCCTTATCTTGGCTACTGCAGTTTCGACTTGTGCCTCCCAATTCTTTGTCTCCTTCTCCAACCACCTTTCCAATTTCACAGAGAGCTCTTTCTCCATTTTTTCAGAAAGCTCTCCTAATTTTCTCTCCCACT
>NC_091325.1:15667336-15672336 GCF_038502225.1 Cherax quadricarinatus
CTTTCTGCTTTTGCTTATTAATTATTTCACTCTCACTGTATGGTGCCCCACATTTCACTTGTTATCCAATCTCTCGAAATTCTTGAACACCCGCTTCCACACTCACTTGAATCTTTGTATATTTGAATCTGTGTAGCAACAGAAGCCTACTATCCACTAACGGTTTGACACTTTGAAATATTAAAGATTTCAGGCTTCCTCTCGACTTTTTTTAACTAATAACTCTGGTTATCACTCGTAGGATTGTTCACTGATGTTGTCACTACCGCTGATTACTGCTAGCAGTTGTTGCACACCTTAAAAACCACTAGAGATCTCGGAGCCTTGTGACCCACGTCTGCTGACTGACTGTGTGTGTGTGTGTGTGTGTGTGTGTGTGTGTGTGTGTGTGTGTGTGTGTGTGTGTGTGTGTGTGTGTGTGTGTGTGTGTGTGTGTGTGTGTGTGTGTGTGTGTGTGTGTGTATATGTATATACACTTCCTTGATCATTTGAGAAATCACGAAAGCTTTTGGAACTTCAAGACAGATGAGAAGAGGAACATCTACGTACTTGTGCTTCACACAAGTGAGAAACAGTTGGGCAGAAGATAGGAAATGGGAAAGAAGTTTTGAGATTTGAAGAGTTCTTTGACTTGATGCATCACTCAGTGTCCCTGGTTATAAAAAAAATAAATACAAAACACATGTAAGGGCACTCAAGGAGAAACTGAGTAATAAAAATAAACAATATTTGAACAAATATAAATGAAAAAAGAACATAACAGGAGGAATTTCATAGGTTGTGGACCAAATCTTCGAAATCTGGGCTCAAATGATTTGCGTCCATTAACTTTCCTACATCAATTTAGAACACATTGTCTCTCATTTAAGATGTCAAAGTTGTTACGACCTTGTTAGGCGACAGTGAGCTTAAATAATGTGCATGACACTTTCCCTTCATTACATAATAACGCTTTAATTATAAAGCGGCGTTCATGCAATAAATCTTGAGCACTAATATATATTATGAAATTAATTTATTCGCTACCAAAATGTTTACCCAATTAACATTTACTTCTCCGTTGTTGTGGGGTTTCTTCATAGTTTTCTCTCCTTGAAAGATATCTTCCCTCTGCCTTCTCCTCTTTTTATTCCATTAAGGCATCCATCTCCAATCCTTCCTCCCAAGGCCTTCCTAACTTCCCTGTGTCCCCTTCATTTGCAAGGCATCCCCATCATTCCTCTCCCAGGGCATAACTTTGCTCCCTAACTCACTGCCTCATCCTCCTGACTTCCATGGCCTCGCCTTCCTGACTCCCACGTACTTTCATGGCAACATGGTCTCAACGGCCTCCTCTTCCTCCCTAACTCTTACAGTATAATCTTCCTCCATGCCCAGCATCTGTCACGCTCCTCCCACTGCTTCACTCTGTTCCCTCCCTCCCTCCCCGAGCTTCCTTCCTTCCACTCCCCGCTCTTCTTTCGTACCTCCTTCAGGATACAACACAGACCACAATTCATAAAAAGTAACATAAACAAAATGTCCTTATAAAAACAGGAGCCAGAGAATGACTGAAGAAGAATAAATAACTCTCTTTTCAGGTTTATGCGAGCAGGTTGCCAGGGGTTTAGCTAGAGGCTTTCCCTTCTCTCTTCCCTCTATATCTTTAATGCTGGTAAAAGGTTCTTCAGCCAAGGACTTTTAGCTACCCTATCTTTCTTAGATTCACTCTAATTAATGATAATTTCCCAGGAGCTATATGACCCTTACAAATCAAGAATAGTGAAAAATATTCACAAATCTGTCTTATGAGAGAAATGCATCTGGTTCTGGAAGCAGGTACAAATGGTCTTCCATTACAAAGCGGAAACTCGTCGCTAAATGCGACCGTTATTCACTGGGATTGATCATCCTGCCCATGACAGCCGTGGTGAGTCACAATTGTATACCTTCTGACGACGTAAATTCCAGCTATCATTATTTCTGTAGCCTCTCTGGATCACATGTAATGTATGAACTGTTTTAGTAACTGTATTATTGCTGTTTTAGTTTTATCTGATATTTTTCTCAATATAAGTATATAGTGGTTGTTTTTGCATATTCTGATATCACCTGTTTACTGTTTACAGAATTTTTCCTCCGTAAGCCGTGCGTGTCGTAAGAGGCGACTAAAATGCCGGGAGCAAGGGGCTAGTAACCCCTTCGGTATATATTACTAAATTTAAAAGGAGAAACTTTCGTTTTTCTTTTTGGGTCACCCCACCTCAGTGGGATACGGCTGGTACGTTGAAAGAAAGAAATATGTATATGTCGTTCCGAATAGGCAGAACTTGCGATTTTGTCTTAAATAGCAACGTTCATCTTGCCATATAGGACAAATGAAAATTTGTGTATGCAATAATTTCGCCAAAATCATTCTGAAATTAACGAAAAAAAATATATTTCACTGTGTTTGTTTAGTATTAAATTATTGTAAACAAATCTAAAATATATATAGTTAGGTTAGGCTAAAATGAATTATTCTTGTTATAATAAGGTTAGGTGAGTTTTCTAAGATTCTTTTGGTGCAAAATTAAAAATTTTTACATTAACATTAATGAAAAAATATATCTTTAAACGTATAAGAGAAAATTTTAGAAAGGGATTAATTTTAAATGAGTTCTTGCTAATTGACCAGTTTTACGTATTCGGCACGACATATATATATATATATATATATATATATATATATATATATATATATATATATATATATATATATATATATGTATATATATATATAGATATATATATATACATATATATATATACATATATATACAGATATATACATATATATAAATAAAAATATATATATATATAAATATATATATATAGACATATATATATAAATATATATATATATACATATATATATATATATATATATATATATATATATATATACATATATATATATATATATATGGAGATTCGGCGACTGACCGAGGAAAACAAGAAGATTCGTAGTAGTCCTCCTGTTTTGAGTCCTCAGGTCAAGAAGGGAAACTGGTCAGTGGCTGGACAGCAGGGAACAAAGTTGACGATCAAGCGGACGAATGGAAAGGTAGAAACGATGAAGAAGAAACAGACTGCCGTGGAAACTGTTGTGGAAACATCTAATACATTCTAAGTGCTACCCGACGAATGTGAGTCGACTACTGGGAACGTCACGACGAACGACATTAAGGAAGGTAAGAATATTGTTGTTGTTGGGGATAGCCAAGTTAGGTATATGGATAGGGCGTTCTGCTTGAAGGACAGGAGTAGGAGACAGAGAGTTTTCTTTCCTGGGGCTGGGATGGAGGATATTGTTAGCCGTCTGGATGACATCATGAGAGGTAATGGGAGCAATCCTATTATCTGTCTCAGTGCTGGAGGCAACGATGTTGGCAGACGTAGGAGTGAAGACCTGATTAGCAGGTATAGGTCAGCAATAGAAATAATTAGGAGTAAGGGTGGGAACCCTGTCATATGTGGTGTTTTGCCAAGGAGGGGAGTTGGAAATGAATGGTTGTCCAGGGCAATTGGTGTCAATTGCTGGCTGGACAAATACTGTAAGGAAAATGCGGTAACATTCATTGACAACTGGGACCTCTTCTATGGCAGAAATGACATGTACGCCAGGGATGGGGTTCACTTATCTAGGTCTGGGGTGGTAGCACTGGCAACTGCAGTGGAGGGAGCAGTTAGGACTTTAAACTAGGAATAGTTAATGGTATGGGTTTTGGCAGGAAAAAAGTGAAGCCCCAGTGTAGTAATATTACGAGTTCTAGGGGAACTAGTAATAAGCAGAACGAGGTAGATATTGAAAAGCCAGTGACTTTGGGTGATAAGGACAGTAATAGGTTTAGTAGAAAAACAGAAATGAGTAGGAAGGGTAAAGAGATAGGAGAGTCTTTCAATGTTTATTATGCTAATTGCCGTAGTGCTAGGAATAAGATGGACGAGTTGAGATTAGTTGCTAGTGCAGGTAACATTGATGTATTTGCCTTAACTGAGACGTGGTTTAATTCAAAAAGTCGGGACATGCCTGCGGAATGTCATATTCAGGGTTTTAAATTGTTCCAAGTAGATAGAAGTAACGGGAAGGGGGGTGGGGTGGCATTGTATGTCCGAGATCGCTTGAACTGCTGCATAAAAACGGGTATTAAGTCTGAAGTAACACATACAGAGTCTGTTTGAATAGAATTTTCAGAGGGGCATGAAAAACTGATTTTAGGAGTGATATACCGTCCCCCAAACTTAGATAGGGACCAAGGGAGACTACTATGGGAGGAAATTGTTAAGGCCACAAGGCACGATAATGTAGTAATTCTTGGAGACTTTAACTTTAGTCATATTGATTGGAATTTCTTGACTGGGAATTTAGAATCATACGACTTCTTAGAAGTAGTTCAGGATTGTTTTTTGAAGCAGTTTGTGACAGAACCTACAAGGGGAAATAACCTGCTTGCCTTAGTTATGGCAAACAATGAATCCCTTGTTAATAATTTAGAAATTTCAGAGGAACTGGGTGCTAGCGACCACAAATCAATTACATTTAGCATTGAATGGAAGTACGATAGTAGCGATAACTCAGTAACAGTCCCAGATTTTCGCTTAGCAGATTACGATGGGCTTAGAGAACACTTATCATCTGTTGACTGGGGTAACGAAGAGAGCTATCAATATGACAGTTTTCTGAACACTATACATGCTGCTCAAAGAACGTTTATCCCATATAAAGAAATTAGATCAAATAGAAATGACCCAAAATGGATGAATAATAGGCTCAAATATCAACTAGGGCATAAGAAAGGAATTTATAGGCGTATCAAAAGAGGTGAGGGTCATCTTATGAATCAGTATATTGACATTAAGAGGGACATTAAAAAGGGGATAAGAAAAGCTAAAAGGGACTATGAAATTAAAGTTGCTAAGGATTCTAAAACAAACCCAAAAAGTTTTTTCCAGGTCTATAGAACAAAAGTTAGAGATAA
>NC_091325.1:15679836-15744836 GCF_038502225.1 Cherax quadricarinatus
CCTGTTCAGCTCCTCACATACCTCCTGATCATTTCTTGTGAGTTCTCCACCTTCTGTCCTTAATCTGATCACCTGGTCTTTGACTGTTGTCTTCCTCCTGATGTGGCTATACAACAGTTTCGGGTCAGTCTTGATTCTCGATGCTATGTCATTTTCATACTGTCGCTGGGCCTCCCTCCTTACCTGTGCATACTCATTCCTGGCTCTGCGACTGATCTCCCTATTTTCGTGTGTTCTCTGCCTTCTGTACTTTTTCCGTTCTCTATTGCACTTTGCTTTTGCCTCCTTACACCGTCGGGTAAACCAGGGGCTCGTTCTGGTCTTCCCGTTGTTACTGTTGCCCTTGGGAATAAACTTTTCCACTGCCTCCTTGCATTTTGTTGTTACATATTCCATCATTTCATTTACTGGCTTTCCTGCCAGTTCTGTGTGTGTGTGTGTGTGTGTGTGTGTGTGTGTGTGTGTGTGTGTGTGTGTGTGTGTGTGTGTGTGTGCGTGTGTGTGTGTGTGTGTGTGTGTGTGTGTGTGTGTGTGTGTGTGTGTGTGTGTGTGTGTGTGTGTGTGTGTGTGTGTGTGTGTGTGTGTGTGTGTGTGTATTTCTGTCTGCATTTTCAGCTCTATTTAAGAGTGTTTTTCTCCATTTCTATGCATTATTCATGATATACGTAATTCCTGCATGAATGTATGGACTACCAAGTATATACCGGCCATGTACAACTAGTATTTCTGTATTTTTATTACATAGTTGTCTATTAACAGTTAGTGATTTCATAACATAACCGTTAAAAATTCCAGGTACAGTCATTGTTTTTCATTCACTTCATAATGTTCTTCGTATGTATAAGTGAATAGAGAAGATTGGCTTTGGCTTGATGTGCTGATGGAATATAAAGTATTCAGGGAAATCGATTAAACGGACTTGAGTCCTGGAGGTCGAAAGTACAGAGTCTGCACTGAAGGAATGGTGTGGATGGGGTGGAAATATGAAGCATTTCCGAGGGGCACTTGAATTGTGATGTCTGAATACTTCTGTGAAGACAGTGAGTGAAAGATGGTGACTGTGTTCCCTTGTTTGGGGGTTACCCTACCTAAGTGTGAAATGGCCGGTGTGTAAAAAAATAATCCATCTACAACCAGTGTTTTCATATCACCGTATTATATTGTCTACAACCAATGTTTCTAGATTATTTCTTTTAGTACAGTTTGCTGTATCTACAGCCAGTGCTTCTATACTATCTCATTTTTTATCAGTCTATCTCCGGAAAATGTTTATATATTGCCTTATAATAGTCATCTGTGTCTTCTCGGCGCAGGAACGCTTCAGTATTTTTGCAGCGTGAATGCACGTCCGCGTTTATATACTGCAGCGAGACTGTTTTGTTATGTAATTTATGTTCCCATTATCATGTTTTTTTTCCACTACAGTTGGCTTACGGAGCCATAAACTATGCTCTCGTTCTCCAACGGCGGCTGGAAACATATATACCTCATGATGTGGTATGCCTTAACACCGTCAGGCTAGAAGCAGAATGCTGGAAGTGATACGTCTCTCATTATAACATATATGGTTTGCTCAGAGCAGCAAAACAAGGAGAGACAGTGTTTCTGCGCTCTGTCTCTCTCTTAATTAGCATTTATGAGTCGCGGGAGGATAGTAAATCTTAGGATTCCAAGAAGAATGTTTATGATTTTTTCTCCGCTGATCCATAAGAGTCGCGTCCTTCCCTTTCCCAACACCTTCAGACGTACTCACTATCACATGTGTATATTAAAATCCTGAAATACTCAGCGAAATATAATTAAATCAAGTTTCATAAAAATAATCTTGATTACAATATAATTATAGGTACTGGGTTGTATAAAATAGATTCATTTCATAGCATTTGTGAGGATATTAAACTATACCTGACATGTCTCTCTCTCAAGCAATTTTTACTTGTGACATGACTAAATCTTCACTACATTCTCACGCTCAGTGAGTAGGGATAAATGAGGTCATATGTTAGGTCATATCTCAGCATTATAAGTCTTAAGTTGTCCAATTATTTTTACTATTCCTCTATAATGTAAGAAATCACGAAAGTGCTTGAAATTTCATTATTTTTTTTCACTGCGGTTGTTGTGCATATTGTGATAAATATATATGTGTATATCAATAACAACACTGCAACAGCTAAGGACTCGAACCCATGTTATTGGCCCGCCTCATGGTGAGCTAGAAGCATATGACGCCTTACAACATGGGTTCGAGTCCTTGGCTAGTGCAGTGTTGTTATTTATCAATACCACACGTTCGTGGTCACAATAATATATATATATATATATATATATATATATATATATATATATATATATATATATATATATATATATATATATATATGTATATATATATATATATATATATATATATATATATATATATATATATATATATATATATATATATATGTATGTATGTATGTATATCACATACAGTTTTCGATGCCCTAAACAGTTACACCTGACCATTTCCCTAAGATGAACTGAAGGTTTGACCTGGAAACTCTTGTAGTTCTGTGAAAATGAATAACAAAGTGCTACTCAACAAATAAGAAAAATCGTTAAGAAAATTTTTTTGAGGACAGCGGCAGATATTAAAACAAAAGGTAAAAAAATCATAAGCCTATTTTATTTGGGGTCGAGGGTTAGCGACTAGCAAGGATGGTGAAGAGAATATTATGGAGAGGACTTGTTACTTGTTACTTGTTACTTGTTACTTGTTACATGCTCAAAAAGATATCTCAGTCTTAAAAAAGATTAAAGAGAGGTTATAATAATTTACTGATGAATGGTTCAGAGAACCGACATGTGTGTCTAATTTATCAATAATTTATTAAACTCATGCCTGCACAAATAACTTACTATAATATTCGTATCATGAAAGCAAGGGGTATTAATTAAACGGTATGTTAAACAGTAAATTATCCATGTTTACATGGGCGTGCGTGTGTATGTGGAAGTTTTTAATTGCAAGTGCATTATTTCCGGCCTCGTGGCTGTCATTTGGTCTTTTTCCTGTCATTTATCTCCCACGAGTCAGTGCCTCTGAAAACTCTGCAAAAGGCGTCTTGCAATACCCCCTCCAAGACCATTTTTAAATTTCCCATAAAAGTATTACAGATAGGAAAGAACTTTATTTCAAATGATTTCTTGCTAAATGACCAGTTTTACGTATTCGGCACGACATACGTACATACATACATACATACATACATACATACATACATATACATATATATATATATATATATATATATATATATATATATATATATATATATATATATATATATATATATATATATATATATATATATATATATATATATATATATATATTTATTATTATCACACTGGCCGATTCCCACCAAGGCAGGGTGGTCCGAAAAAGAAAAACTTTCACCATCATTCACTCCATCACTGTCTTGCCAGAAGGGTGCTTTACACTACAGTTTTTAAACTGCAACATTAACACCCCTCCTTCAGAGTGCAGGCACTGTACTTCCCATCTCCAGGACTCAAGTCCGGCCTGCCGGTTTCCCTGAATCCCTTCATAAATGTTACTTTGCTCACACTCCAACAGCACGTCAAGTATTAAAAGCCATTTGTCTCCATTCACTCCTATCAAACACGCTCATGCATGCCTGCTGGAAGTCCAAGCCCCTCGCACACAAAACCTCCTTTACCCCCTCCCTCCAACCTTTCCTAGGCCGACCCCTACCCCGCCTTCCTTCCACTACAGACTGATGCACTCTTGAAGTCATTCTGTTTCGCTCCATTCTCTCTACATGTCCGAACCACCTCAACAACCCTTCCTCAGCCCTCTGGACAACAGTTTTGGTAATCCCGCACCTCCTCCTAACTTCCAAACTACGAATTCTCTGCATTATATTCACACCACACATTGCCCTCAGACATGACATCTCCACTGCCTCCAGCCTTCTCCTCGCTGCAACATTCATCACCCATGCTTCACACCCATATAAGAGCGTTGGTAAAACTATACTCTCATACATTCCCCTCTTTGCCTCCAAGGACAAAGTTCTTTGTCTCCACAGACTCCTAAGTGCACCACTCACTCTTTTTCCCTCATCAATTCTATGATTCACCTCATCTTTCATAGACCCATCCGCTGACACGTCCACTCCCAAATATCTGAATACGTTCACCTCCTCCATACTCTCTCCCTCCAATCTGATATCCAATCTTTCATCACCTAATCTTTTTGTTATCCTCATAACCTTACTCTTTCCTGTATTCACCTTTAAATTTCTTCTTTTGCACACCCTACCAAATTCATCCACCAATCTCTGCAACTTCTCTTCAGAATCTCCCAAGAGCACAGTGTCATCAGCAAAGAGCAGCTGTGACAACTCCCACTTTGTGTGTGATTCTTTATCTTTTAACTCCACGCCTCTTGCCAAAACAACCACTCTGAAAGAATAGAGAAATTCCAAGCGCTTTCGTGACTACTCACATTATCAAGGAGTAGTCACGAAAGCGCTTGGAATTTCTCTATTCTTTCAGAGTGGTTGTTTTGCATATTCTGAAATCACCTGTTTACTGTGATCTTATTGCATATATATATATATATATATATATATATATATATATATATATATATATATATATATATATATATATATATATATATACATATATATATATATACATATATATATATATATATATATATATATATATATATATATATACATATATATATATATATATATATATATATATATATATATATATATATATATATATATATATATATATATATATATATATATATATATATATATATGTATATATATATATAAAGTGTAATAAACACTTATCAATAGCACAAATGAAGACCAAAATTATAGAAGATGAAGATGGAAAAGGAGAGAGAAACAACTTTTGTAGAGTGTGTTAGATGCATGACTTAATTAAGGAGCTGAAACAAGGCCTCGTCACTGAATGGGTAGTTACAACGTGAGATTTTCAGTGCCTTATTGAAGTTCGCTCATGATTCTTTCATTGCTGGTTCGCAAAATCCTCACGGACGCTCACCCATTCACTCTCGCTATACGGAAATTTTTCAGTCTCTGTAAGTGTAAATTTCTGTGTCTTCTTTATTTCAGTTCTTTCTCTTTTCTCATTTCATCTCTCTTTCTTTCTCTTTCCCTTTTAAAACAAAACATACTCACGAAAGACCATGAAATTTTTCAGTTCACATTTTGCTGGGAGTAGAAAAGGTCTTCCTTTCATTCTCTTTTGCCTAACTACCCCTTCACTCTTTCATTCTCTTCACCTACTAATTCTTTCCTCATCATTTTCTCATCCTTTCTTTTTCTTCCCAGGTTAAAGACAGCATGGTACTGTAGCACCACCAAACACGCCTGGAATTCTGATGTCTCTCAAGATACTTTATTATATTAATGGGGAAGTGCTAAGTTTTTATGAGTTATACAAGCTTGGGGAACGAGACAAAATCAGGTTTAATTTATAGAAAAAGATAGCTCCAATTCCTTGGATCATGATCCACTAACCAGCATTAAAGCACCCACATCCAATGAAGAGTTTCGCGCGACTTCCTGGGTTGAGACAAGAGCAGTATATCGTAGGTAGGTAGAGTACATGTGACATGTGCCCAGTGCCTGGTGGCTAAAGCTCTCGCTTCACACGGCGGGGTTCCGGGTTCGATTCCCAGAGAGGTAGAAACATTGAGCGTGTTTCTTTACACCGGTTGTCTATGTTCCCCACCAGTAATATGGGTACCTGGGTGTTGGTCGCATCCTAGGACAAAACTGACTTAATTTATCCGAAATGCTCTGCATAACAAACGGCTTTCTATATAGTACTATGTCACTGATAGCAGCTAGGCCTGTATACCTTGTACATGTTCCTGTAGAAATAAAGATATTATTATTAAAATTATTGTTATTATTATTATTATTATTATTATTATTATTATTATTATTATTATTATTATTATTATTATTATTATTATTATTATTATTTTTACTGAGGAAAAACAGATAACAGTGGACATGGAAGTCTGCTCTGAGGCAATCTGCTAAGAAGTGTTATCTACCTCTACCTATTTTAAGGACAATCGTAAATTATCCAGGTACGAGAATTGTGGACAGAAAAGCAGAAGGCTCTCTGCCTACCCTCCACTCCCTTCGGTTACTGCCGCCATAAGAACAGGGGGGAATATGATACCATGCCAAATAGAAAAATAATATAGAAACTTTACAGAACAAATGGAACTGGAGAACGTGGGCTACAAGTTTCTCTGTTAATTTACTCCCCTCAAGGAAGGTTCCTTGATGTTGGTGAGGGGCTCTTGATTTAGGGAATTGGATCTGTGCTCCAGTTCCCCGAATTAAGCCTGAATGCCTTCCACATCCCCCCTCCCCAGGCGCTGTATAATCCTCCGGGTTTAGCGCTTCCCCCTTGATTATAATAATAATAATCTGTTAATTTACTACTGTTACTAACCTCTCCTGTTATCCCCCCCTCCTGTCACTCTCAGTGCTGCGTGTACCAGTGGTTCTACTTCTGGTTACCACCAGTTCTAATATGACCATTACACAACTTTACTAATATTATTTACTCAGTTGCCTCGCTCTCAACTGATCGTCCTGATTCAGTTGCTGAACAGATAATATCAGGAATCTGTTGACTTCAGAATGCCCCGTCGAATGAATGCACGTGACGGCCTGTGTGGGCTTGGAAGAGTAGCTCTGTGAGGTAGTGAGGGGTCTATGGCAACATCACTAATTCCTGCATATATCTTTACACGGGTTTGGTTAGGTATTGGAAGGCATTACTAATAATATTTCCCATTTTCGTTGCAGCAATATCTTTAAAAATTAGGGATAACGGGAGGTCACACCTTAGGGAAATAATATGTAGATGCATTGTCACATCGTGAAGTCTCATCTGGAAGAATTTGGGATATCGGAAAGTCCCAATCAAAAAAAAAAAAGGCTCATCTGTGAAGATTGGTAATGTCTGGAGAATCTTTTTTTTCCATTACTTAATTTTTCTCATTTGGAAATAGCTAAATCAGTGAAAGTCATGCGACGTTTGAAGGCTATGAGGTTTTCAGACTGGATCCGAGGAAATGGAAGGATTCCTCTAATATTTCGTATCAACGAACTCTTCAACAGCATCAAAGCATCTGTTGTCTCCATTACCAAAACTTACGACAATGTGTGTTTATAAGGAGATAATATAATAAGAATACCGAATGAAGCTAAGTTGGCCACTTACTTGGTAGAGGAAAGTATGGACATGGAGGAGAAGAAGTAAGGATCGGAGAAGTCGAGGTGTCTAGCTCGCTGAGCAGTGACTGAGATAGGAGCAAAGGATAGGTCGGCCGAGCCGTCCAGTAGATCCCCCACGATGCCCGTCCATCCCGTGCTACGCGGGGCACCGAAGGTACCGTCCATCACTAGGTACACCTGCAAAGAAGAGTAAAAATCATCACAATACCTTGGCTGGAACATTTCGCAAATGACCGCCACTCAGGAGAGGAAACTTACAAAGACGTTTCCTTCCTTCCTGGACCATGTCAAGTTTAGACAAGACAATGGTCCAAAACGGACCGAAACGTCATTATAAGTTTCCTCTCATAGGTTAAGTTATAACTGCGTCTGTAGAAATAAAGACATACGCACACTATCATTTCAAAGGAGAAACACTAAACCCTTACAATACATACAGCACCTAAGTAAATGCTAGTGAATACTTTGCAAGTTTTTACAGACTTGGAGTTTTGAGACTCTCTGATCGCGGGTTCTAACCCCACCCGTGGTATGGTTTGTTTACAATCGTGTCATTACGATTTCGTGAGTCATGCTGAGATAAAAGACACAAATTTGTCTTAGCCCTACTAGACCACTGCTGATCTTACCTGACAGTAGTAAACCTATTTTAACAACTGCTAACTCTGTCTATTATTAACAACAGCACCATGCTGACCTCACCTGGATCTCGATCTCAAGGTCCGTGGCGACATTGATCATGAGGTCGACTGAGAGGCCACTGCAACAGACGACCTCGTAGCCCCTGGAAGCGTTCACAACATCTCTCTCCATGTCAGCGAAGATCGCCGCCACCTCCGTCGAGAAGACCTGTGGCCGAGACAGCACAACACTTCATTATTATTATTATTATTATTATTATTATTATTATTATTATTATTATTATTATTATATTCACTGGGAAACTCTTAAGAGTCAGAGAGCTCCTGGTGATTGGGAGATAATCAGGTTTAGTCAATGGAGGGGAATTGTAGCTTCAAATGCCCCCATCAGTAACACTTCACCAGCACCAAGGCACCCCTTCACCCTTTCCGCTTCCCCCTTCCTCCAAGGGATAAACACTGGATGATCTAAGCTGAATTTTAACACTGGAAAGTTACGCGAAACACACTTTAGAAGTGTCGAAAGGAGAGCGTGAAGGGGAGAGGTAAACAGAGAGGTTATGACTGTGATGAGGGAAGCTAGAAGAAAAATTAAAATCGTTTGAAGGAAACGTAAATGCTTCTGCTGCTGCTGCTACAAACACACATGCCTACGCCATAAACAATGTGCACAGTTAGGTGCACAAACATGCATCTGTACACACAGAAAGGAGACAGAGGCTGAAAGAGTTCTGCGATCGTCTAACAATTAGCAGATGGAGAATCGAGCCTCTACTACCCTTTGCTCTGAATGATTCACACGTGTTTAGCGCTTCCTTTAAATATACGAGAAAAGTAATAGGAGGACTTGTAGGGAGGGCAGGGATAATCTATTCAAGAGCCCCAATCAGAGGGTCCATTCGCAGGATGTCTGGAAGTATTTTTTGAGCCTCGGGATGCTCAAGAAGCAGAATAAACCGAACAAAGAACTGGTGGAGGCAGGCTCCATACATAGCTTTAAGAATTGATATGATAGGGCCCAGAAGGCTAGGAGTGAACCCGGTAACGGCCAGTGAGGCAGAACCAAGATCCGAGACGCGGTTTTTCCAGCCACAATTGAGTTAATACAGATGAGTACAGGACCTGTAGAGAACAGTCCAGTACTGAATTCCAAGACTGTGCTCGAGTCGTGAGAGAAATGACTCAGTGTATAAACTAGCGAATGAAAAAAAAAATATTTGAAATAGAGAATTTTAAAGAAAAGGAAGTTGACATAAGAAGGAACAAAAGGCATAATTAATAATGAATCGATTAAAGAAGAAAAGAATAAAACGAGCAAAAGATAATAAAGAAATAATAAATGAATTGGCACAAAAGTTGTGGAGAGCAAAAACTAATAAAAAGACAAAAATACAAAGAAAAACATGGAGACAGAAAAATGTGAATAACTGCAACTGGAAACACAGAATGATCAATACATAAGCAGGTGAAAGTAGCAGTGACTGGAACAACTGAGACAGAGAAGGAAACTGGAAAGTAAAGCGGACAAGAATTACGTAAATTCTGGGGGAAGGGGGAGAATTCAGTAGTACTCTGAAATTTTGTTACTTTATTCAAAACTTCTAATTAAAAAAAGTTATCAGATCATGAGTTTAAGCTTCCAGCTGGACGAGGTTCCAGCATCGCCTGTTTAATCACACACCAGTTCTCCTACGTTCCTTCTACATCATCCCACATGATTATGTAGGGCCGTCAGGAGTAATGCTGCACTTCATCTCTTGTAATTCAATTAAGGCATCTCGTTGGGCAATCTGGCGCAGATGCACAGACCTTAGAGTGACTGGTGGTCAAAGACGGTGGATCAAGCCTTCACCACTTCTGAAGGTGAAAGCCTCACGAGTTCAACGTTTTTTACATAATATTTTCACACATATCAAGCAAGTGAGAAGAGTGTCGGCAAGTTCATATTTCTACAACTTTTGGTATTCTATTTTAACTTCGATGGAATCTGATGAAGTAATGAGCTAATTGCGAAACGTCAATTCTAAAACTAATACATACTCTTAGTTACTTTGGTACTGATCTTCGCCCTACTACTGCGCTTTTGAAGTCAGAAGCTCTTATGTATATATATATATATATATATATATATATATATATATATATATATATATATATATATATATATATATATATATATATATATACATATATGTATATATATTCACACTTCCCAGTGCGTCATCAGGAACTGTGCAATGTTGCAAAGGCAGCAAGAGGACAAGTAGGAGAAGTTTTCAGTGTATGATAGTGAGAGTGGTAGTGTGGCACCAGCCAGTCTCTGTCTGAGGTAGGCAAGCTGGAGTTGTTAGAAGGACGTCGTCCACGTAACGTAGCCAAGTGACGCTTGAGGATCCAACCAGGACAAAATCCAAGCACCATGAACCAGTCAACATAAGGGTTAACACTATACCTTGTGGAGGCTGCGAAAAAATTTATGTAGGTAAAACAGCAAGAAATCTCGACACTCGCCTCAATGAACACATTTATGCATGTAGGAATGATAACTTGAACAACGCCTGTGTACAACATCGAAATTCCACCAATCTTCTCATGAAATTCAGGGACGACCAATTAGTGATCAAAGAAACTAATTTCCAGAGACGCAAGTGCCTTGAATCGTCACTAATCGCTGTTTCTAATACAATTAAACAAAACAAAGGCAGCTTCACCTTCTCTGAAGTCTTGGCAAGAATCCTCCTGAAAACAGAAAACCCTGCCATCACATAGTCTCTCCTGCTAATGCTACACGAGCACATTACAGAGGATGAACACCGAAACAGGCCTTCTCTAATTCAACCTCCAATAGAAATAATTGTTTAACATATTATTTTTTTGCTACCCAAGTAATAGATTTTATATCCTTTTACTCAAGTGCAAGTTAATTGTTCGACAATGTTGTATCACTACTACTACTACAACTTATATCACTACTACTAATACTGCTACTACTACTACTACTACTACTACTACTACTACTACTACTACTACTACTACTACTACTACTACTACTACTACTACTACCACTACGATTGTACCTCACTCTAAGCCTATATAAACCCTCTGTGTCCATGTATTGTTTGTAACGGCTTGACAAAGCTTCTGGAGAGAGAAACGTTGCCACAATAAAATGTTCACATCACTTGCACTTGTATCCTTTTACTTTACATAATTCCTTACTACAGATGTCACATCGCTCAGGTTGCAGTCTGTATAAAAGCATGCCACCTAGAGCACCTGAAGCATTACGATACCTGTGTGCAGCAGCAGCTGAGTGGGTTATACCGACGGTCACGGCAGACCTATCAAATATCGACGTTCGCGACGGACTTAACAAGATGTTATATATTATATTGACGTTCACGACGGGCGTACCATGATGTTCAGTTTGCAGACGCTGGTCGAACATAACTGAAACATCACGAAACCCCCTGGCATAAAGAGCAATCCTGCCCTTTTGCATAACATTGTTCCTTATGCCTGGGGGTTCCGTTGCATGAGGATCGTGTTGGCTCGGACATCCTCCTCCTTTTGTCTGCAACTCTGCAAGCTCCTGATGTGTTAGCTGCAACACGAAAAGCCTAGAGCTATCATTTTACTTCCCCGTGGTTGTTTCGTATGCACACACACACACACACACACACACACACACACACACACACACACACACACACACACACACACACACACACACACACATATATATATATATATATATATATATATATATATATATATATATATATATATATATATATATATATATATATATATATATATATATATATATATATATATATATATATGTCGTGCCGAATAGGCAGAACTTGCGATCTTGGCTTAAATAGCAACATTCATCTTGCCATATAGGACAACTGAAAATTTGTGTATGCAATAATTTCGCCAAAATCATGCTGAACCTAACGAAAAAAATATATTTCACTGGGTTTGTTAGTATTAAATTATTGTAAACAAATCTAAAATATATTTAGTTGGGTTAGGCAAAAATAAATTGCTCTTGTTATAATAAGGTTAGGTAAGATTTCTAAGATTCTTTTGGTGCAAAATTAAGAAAAATTACATTAACATTAATGAAAAAAATATATCTTTAAACGTATAAGAGAAAATTTCAGAAAGGACTTAATTTTAAATGAGTTCTTGCTAATTGACCAGTTTTACATATTCGGCACGACATATATATATATATATACACACACACACAGGACAAGCCACAGGGGTTGTAAATCTTTAGCTCAGTACTTTCACACTTCTCAGTGCGTCATCAGGAGCTGTGCAATGTTGCAAGGGAGCAACCAAAGCAGGGAGAGAGGTCTCAGAGTAGCGCAGGTGTCACTGGCCACGGTTACCCTTAGACTGGGTTAGTGGTCGGTGTCAACCCCACCCTACCATCATCCCACCACTACCCATATGGGGTAGAAGGGTTTTTGAGATGTCAAGTAGGAAATTATAAATTATAAGATATAAAAAGCCAGCCCCAAGGTTTCTGCGCCCGTCTGCGATTGTTTGCCTATACATACATACATATATACTTACATATATATATATATATATACATATACAATATACTTACATATATATATATATATACATATACAATATACTTACATATATATATATATATATACATATACAATATACTTACATATATATATATATACATATATATATATATATATATATATATATATATATATATATATATATATATATATATTTCAACAAGTTGGCCGTCTCCCACCGAGGCAGGGTGACCCAAAAAAGAAAAAAAATCCCCAAAAAGAAAATGCTTTCATCATCATTCAACACTTTCACCACACTCACACATAATCACTGTTTTTGCAGAGGTGCTCAGAATACAACAGTTTAGAAGCATATACGTATAAAGATACACAACATATCCCTCCAAACTGCCAATATCCCAAACCCCTCCTTTAAAGTGCAGGCATTGTACTTCCCATTTCCAGGACTCAAGTCCGACTATATGAAAATAACCGGTTTCCCTGAATCCCTTCACTAAATATTACCCTGCTCACACTCCAACAGATCGTCAGGTTCCAAGTACCATTCGTCTCCATTCACTCCTAACACGCTCACGCACGCTTGCTGGAAGTCCAAGCCCCTTGCCCACAAAACCTCCTTTACCCCCTCTCTCCAACCGACCCCTACCTCGCCTTCCTTCCCCTATAGATTTATATGCTTTCCATGTCATTCTACTTTGATCCATTCTCTCTAAATGACCAAACCACCTCAACAACCCCTCTTCTGCCCTCTCACTAATACTTTTATTAACTCCACACCTTCTCCTAATTTCCACACTCCGAATTTTCTGCATAATATTTACACCACACATTGCCCTTAGACAGGACATCTCCACTGCCTCCAACCGTCTCCTCGCTGCTGCATTTACCACCCAAGCTTCACACCCATATAAGAGTGTTGGTACTACTATACTTTCATACATTCCCTTCTTTGTCTGCATAGATAACGTTTTTTGACTCCACATATAGCTCAATGCACCACTCACCTTTTTTCCCTCATCAATTCTATGATTAACCTCATCCTTCATAAATCCAACCGCCGACACGTCAACTCCCAAGTATCTGAAAACATTCACTTCTTCCATACTCCTCCTCCCCAATTTGATATCCAATTTTTCTATATCTAAATCATTTGATACCCTCATCACCTTATTCTTTTCTATGTTCACTTTCAACTTTCTACCTTTACACACATTCCCAAACTCATCCACTATCCTTTGCAATTTTTCTTTAGAATCTCCCATAAGCACAGTATCATCAGCAAAAAGTAACTGTGTTAAATCCCAATCTGAATTTGATTCCCCATAATTTAATCACACCCCTCTCCCGAACACCCTAGCATTTACTTCTTTTACAACCCCATCTACAAATATATTAAACAACCATGGTGACATTACACATCCCTGTCTAAGACCTACTTTTACCGGGAAGTATTCTCCCTCTCTTCTACACGCCCTAACCTGAGCCTCACTATCCTCATAAAACTCTTTACATCATTTAGTAACTTTCCACCTATTCGATATACTTGCAACATCTGCCACATTGCTCCCCTATCCACTCTATCATATGCCTTTTCTAAATCCATAAATGCAATAAAAACTTCCCTACCTTTATCTAAATACTGTTCACATATATGCTTCAATGTAAACACTTGATCTACACATCCCCTACCCACTCTGAAACCTCCTTGCTCATCCGCAATCCTACATTCTGTCTTACCTCTAATTCTTTCAATTATAACCCTACCATACACTTTTCCTGGTATACTCAATAAACTTATTCCTCTATAATTTATACAATCTCTTTTGTCCCCCTTCCCTTTATATAAAGGGACTATACATGCTCTCCGCCAATCCCTAGGTACCTTCCCCTCTTTCATACATTTATTAAACAAAAGTACCAACCACTCCAACACTATATCCCCCCTGCTTTAAACATTTCTGTCATGATCCCATCAGTTCCAGCTGATTTACCCCCTTTCATTCTACGTAATGCCTCACGTACCTCCCCCACACTTACATTCTGCTCTTCTTCACTCCTAAAAGATGGTATACCTCCCTGACCAGTGCACGAAATTACCACCTCCCTTTCTTCCTCAACATTTAAAAGTTCCTCAAAATATTCTCGCCATCTACCTAATACCTCCCTCTCCCCATCTACTAACTCCCCTACTCTATTTTTAACTGACAAATCCATACTTTCCCTAGGCTTTCTTAACTTGTTTAACTCACTCCAAATTTTTTTCTTATTTTCATTAAAATTTCTTGACAGTGCCTCTCCCACTCTATCATCTGCTCTCCTTTTGCACTCTCTCACCACTCTCTTCACCTTTCTTTTACTCTCCATATACTCTGCTTTTCTTATAACACTTCTGCTTTGTAAAAACCTCTCATAAGCTAACTTTTTCTCTTTTATCACACCCTTTACTTCATCATTCCACCAATCACTCCTCTTTCCACCTGCCCCAACCCTCCTATAACCACAAACTTCTGCCCCACATTCTAATACTGCATTTTTAAAACTATTCTAACCCTCTTAAACCCCCCCACTACTCATCTTTGCACTAGCCCACCTTTCTGCCAACAGTCGCTTATATCTCTTCCGAACTTCCTCCTCCCTTAGTTTATACACTTTCACCTCCCTCTTACTTGTTGTTGCCACCTTCCTCTTTTCCCATCTACCTCTTACTCTAACTGTAGCTACAACTAAATATTGATCCGATATATCAGTTGCCCCTCTATAAACATGTACATCCTGGAGCCTACCCATCAACCTTTTATCCACCAATACATAATCTAACAAACTACTTTCATTACGTGCTACATCATACCTTGTATATTTATTTATCCTCTTTTTCATAAAATACGTATTACTTATTACCAAATCTCTTTCTACACATAGCTCAATTAAAGGCTCCCCATTTACATTTACCCCTGGCACCCCAAATTTACCTACTACTCCCTCCATAACATTTTTACCCACTTTAGCATTGAAATCCTCAACCACCATTACTCTCACACTTGATTCAAAACTCCCCACGCATTCACTCAACATTTCCCAAAATCTCTCTCTCTCCTCTACACTTCTTTCTTCTCCAGGTGCATACACGCTTACTATAACCCACTTTTCACATCCAATCTTTATTTTACTCCACATAATCCTTGAATTAATACATTTATAGTCCCTCTTTTCCTGCCATAGCTTATCCTTCAACATTATTGCTACTCCTTCTTTAGCTCTAACTCTATTTGAAACCCCTGACCTAATCCCATTTATTCCTCTCCATTGAAACTCTCCCACCCCCTTCAGCTTTGTTTCACTTAAAGCCAGGACATCCAGTTTCTTCTCATTCATAACATCCACAATCATCTCTTTCTTATCATTTGCACAACATCCGCGCACATTCAGACTTCCCACTTTGACAATTTTCTTCTTCTTATTCTTTTTAGTAATCTTTACAGGAAAAGGGGTTACTAGCCCATTGTTCCCGGCATTTTAGTTGACTTTTACAACACGCATGGCTTACGGAGGAAAGATTCTTATTCCACTTCCCCATGGATATAAAAGGAAAAGTAATAAGACCAAAGAAAACTCAGATGAGTGTGTATAAATAAACGTGTACATGTATGTGTAGTGTGACCTAAGTGTAAGTAGAAGTAGCAAGACATACCTGTTATCTTGCATATTTATGAGACAGACAAAAGACACCAGCAATCCTACCATCATGTAAAACAATTACAGGCTTTCGTTTCACATTCACTTGGCAGGATGGTAGTACCTCCCTGGATGGTTGCTGTCTACCAACCTACTACTACCATATATATATATATATATATATATATATATATATATATATATATATATATATATATATATATATATATATATATATATATATATATATATATATATATATATATGTACATATATATATATATATATATATATATATATATATATATATATATATATATATATATATATATATATATATATATATATACTCTCTATCGTGACATGAAAGTTATATTCGACGCGTCAACGAAATAGCTATAGCCAATCGAAGTGTTTTTTAGCGGCTACAATGCTAGATGGAAAAAACAATTTGTCAGGGGAAATACCACCACATAACTCCGAAACTGCATGTGTGTGTGTGTGTGTCGATATACACACATATATATATATATATATATATATATATATATATATATATATATATATATATATATATATATATATATATATATATATATATATATATATATATATATATATATATATATATATATATATATATATATATATAAACACACACACGCGCTATACCGTATAACAAAAATTTACAAATCTCACGAAAAATTAATATCAACACACCCTACTCAAATGGATAAAAGTTAGCATTTTCTCAAGTTTTGAAGTCTTTTTAGATATATGTATATATAAAATACTGAATATGAGCTACTCACCCTGAGGCAGACGACCCCTAGGAGGCACGTTGCGTTCTCTATGAGCGCAGAGGTCATGACGAAGGGAGGAGCCTCTGCCAGAACCACCCTTAACCTTTTGTTCTGCTCTGAGACTCCCTTGTACCCTCGCCCCGGCCAGAAGATAGCGTTGATTTGGACCTCCGACCCGTTCACGTAACCCACTCGCGTCCACTGGGTACCCACACCTGTTTTCTTTGGCACGAGGTTCTCCACGTAGAAAAATGGAGTCAGACCCGGTAAGGATCTCTTAGATATTCTGCTTGTTGCTAGCTTCTCCTTAAGTTGTCTGGAAGAGATAACGAAATGACCATTATACACAGTGTATCTTCTCTACAGCAGCTTATGTGTACTGCACGATCGGAGACAGATCCTCCTCCTCCCATACCACCAGCTCACTATTTCTTTAAAATACAATTAACATTTAAAATTGAAAAATTAGCACCTACACCAAAGTAGCAATCCACACCTTCAATTAAGCAAGATACATCAGCGTTTAAAGTTTGAAACCAGTCAGAAGAGGCATTCTTAGCTTATCGCACGGAAACAACCAAAGAAATGTTAATATTAATGGTTATAATCATAACCATGATTTTTCAAGAGGTGGACCAGTAAGCCAGCGGAAGTCATCGGTCAGATAACCAAAAGCTGTGAGTCATCCTATGACTAAGACACGCGTCAGGAAACACCTGTCCTGTTTCCTGACAAGCATCATACCTACCTACCACCAAAGAAACATAAAAAAACAAATCAACCACTATAGGTACCTCATTTCGAGGGGTCTAAACATCAAAAGATTTTTCCAAAATAAGTAAATTTTCAAAGACTTGAGATCAACAATAGGATTCTTGCGACGAATTTTGCATTCTTCACACACATCGTTAAATGTTGGTGAAAATTCTTTAATATTTAATTTGGCACTTTTAACAGAAAATAAATATCTTAATTCATGTTATTTGCTCATTAAAATGAATAGAAGATTTCACTAGGTGATTCAATAGGCAAACATCTACAGCACCTGATCAGTCATGTGTAGACACTTGAGAGGATCATTAGATATGTGACGAGGTTGGCTTCACCTCTCCTGCCAACGGTTTATAAGCTCCTTCTCAGCACGTATGCCGTATTCTATTCAAGATTGATGGACTGACCACATCGACTCAAGGTTGAGGGACTGATTACCTCATTCTCCTCCTGTTCTTCAAGATTCTCCTTTGTATGGACTGATGAAGCCACTGTGTGGCGAAACGTTTCCTCAATAAAGATACCCAAGAGTTGCACATGTGTCTAATTTATCATACCAATGACAGCCTGGCTGATCTGGCACTGACATACCTAAGATCACTGACGGTGACCTTAAAGCTATAAAGGTATATTTGCTTTCCAACAGATAATAACTGTAATATGAAAACATCCATCACCATATTTAAGTAAACAATATAAGAAAAAAAAAACATAAAGTAAGAACGATTAAAATTCAGAAAAAATAAGAGTGGCCATCCCAGGAAATACTAAGGTATTAAGGAGAGCATTAAGCGTTAATCTAATGATAACGTCCACTTATCTTCTGCCCATTTGGGCGCTGGGATGAAGGAGAGAGGGAGGGAGTAGTAGGATCTAGGGCGAAGGAGGGAGTGGTAGGATCTAGGGCGAAGGAGGGAGTGGTAGGATCTAGGGCGAAGGAGGGAGGGAGTGGTAGGATATAGGGTGAAGGATGGAGTGGTAGGATATAGGGTGAAGGAGGGAGGGAGTGGTAGGATATAGGGTGAAGGAGGGAGGGAGGGAGTGGTAAGATCTAGGGTGAAGGAGGGAGGGGTAGATGCCAGGGTGAAGGAAGGAGGGAAGGACTGGTAGGTGCTAGGGTGAAACAAGGAAGTAGGGAGGGAGGGTTAGGTGTTAGGGTTAAGGAAGGAGGGAGGGAGGGGTGAGAGAAAGGGTTCGGGAGTGAGGGAAGGGTTGTGCGGTAAGGGTAGGTGAAATGATGACTGAGGATGGGATTAGTGAGTGCTTGGGCTAGCGAGGGAGGCTGAGGTAGGAGAGGAAGATGAAGTGTGATTTTTAATGAAGAATGAAAGTGTGATAGGTGCAAGAGGTGTGTGTGAGTGTATTTCAAGGAAGTGCAGATTGGGTAAGCAACGTGCTAAAGAGAAACTAGTAGACCTTCAGAAAACCATAGTGAATGTGTTTTTTTTCCTATGCAATTACCAATGTGATTATCTATTTGTAGTTAGTGTAGCGGCGCTATGCTTAGCCTGTCATAACATTCACGAAAGATTTTAATGGTATAACGCACACACGTACAACTACCTCCTCGATCCCATTTCATTCATGGTTGATTCCACAGTCACTTCAGTTCGTCCCAACTAATTTAACTGTGGAGCTTAAAGTCTTTTAGCAGTTGCATTCTGACTCATTCTATTAGCATTTCACATATTTTCCCATTTGATTCGGCTATTTCAGAGTCAACTTGAATCCTGTCTTTCCCATTCAACTGACTTACAAACTTGAACTGATTTGACTCCGACTGTTTTTCTTCTCTAATATTCGTTCTTCAGTGTTACTGACATATAGGTGAGTACAATAGGTAGCGCGTCTGTCTAGTGCTCATCAGACGGAGGATCGAGCCTCCACTACCTCTTGCTCTGAATTATGATTGATAAATAAATTCTCTTGGCTTAAATAGCAACGCTCATCTTGCCATATAGGACAAGCGAAAATTTGTGTATGCAATAATTTCGCCAAAATCATTCTGAACCTATCGAAAAAAATATATTTCACTGTGTTTGTTTAGTATTAAATTACTGTAAACAAATCTAAAATATATTTAGTTGGGTTAGGCTAAAATAAATTGCTCTTGTTATAATAAAGTTAGGTAAGTTTTCTAAGCTCCATTTGGTGCAAAATTATAAATTTATTCAACATTAATGAAAAATATATATCTTTAAACGTATACGAGAAAATTTTAGAAAGGACTTAGTTTTAAATGAGGTCTTGCTAATTGACCAGTTTTATATATTCGGCACGACATATATATATATATATATATATATATATATATATATATATATATATATATATATATATATATATATATATATATATATATATATATATATATATATATATATATATATATATTTATATATATATATATATATATATATATATATATATATATATATATATATATACATATATATATATATATATATATATATATATATATATATATATATATATATACATATATATATATATATATATATATATATATATATATATATATATATATATATATGTCGTGCCGAATATATAAAACTGGTCAATTAGCAAGACCTCATTTAAAACTAAGTCCTGGCTGGGCGGATTCCAGAAGAAATTAAACCTTTCTTTTTTGGAGTCTCATTATGTGCTTTGAAGAAGAAGGATGGGGGAATCAGACCCATTACTGTTGGTAACACTCGTCGCCGTCTCGTTGCCAAAACAGCAGTAAAAAACATTCGCCTAGAAGCTACCAGTTTACGCCAGCCACACCAGCTGGGCTTTGGGGTCTCTCAAGGCAGTGAAGCCGCAGCTCGTGCGGCAAGGGGCCACATCAGGGATTTACCAGAAGACAAAGCCGTAGTCAAACTTGACTTTAGAAATGCCTTTAATATGGTGAAATAAGATGTGGTCTTGCCAGCCGTTCGGGATCGGTTCCCCAGTCTTTTCCCTTCATTTCAGCTGGCTACATCAAACCCTCAATTCTTTTGTTTGTTTGGCGAACATATATATATATATATATATATATATATATATATATATATATATATATATATATATATATATATATATATATATATATATATATATATATATATATATATATATATATATATATATATATATATATATATATATATATATATATATATATATATATATATATATATATATATATATATATATATATATATATATATATATATATATATATATATATATATATATATATATATATATATGTATATATTATTTATTAGCAAACTGGCCGATTCCCACCAAGGCAGGGTGGCCCGAAAAAGAAAAACTTTCACCATCATTCACTCCATCACTGTCTTGCCAGAAGGGTGCTTTACACTACAGTTAAACTGCAACATTAACACCCCTCCTTCAGAGTGCAGGCACTGTACTTCCCATCTCCAGGACTTAAGTCCGGCCTGCAGGTTTCCCTGAACCCCTTCATAAATGTTACTTTGCTCACACTCCAACAGCACGTCAAGTATTAAAAACCATTTGTCTCCATTCACTCCTATCAAACACGCTCACGCATGCCTGCTGGAAGTCCAAGCCCCTCGCACACAAAACCTCCTTTACCCCCTCTCTCCAACCTTTCCTAGGCCGACCCCTACCCCGCCTTCCTTCCACTACAGACTGATACACTCTTGAAGTTATTCTGTTTCGCTCCATTCTCTCTACATGTCCAAACCACCTCAACAACCCTTCCTCAGCCCTCTGGACAACAGTTTTGGTAATCCCGCACCTCCTCCTAACTTCCAAACTACGAATTCTCTGCATTATATTCACACCACACATTGCCCTCAGACATGACATCTCCACTGCCTCCAGCCTTCTTCTCGCTGCAACATTCATCACCCATGCTTCACACCAATATAAGAGCGTTGGTAAAACTATACTCTCATACATTCCCCTCTTTGCCTCCAAGGACAAAGTTCTTTGTCTCCACAGACTCCTAAGTGCACCACTCACTCTTTTCCCCTCACCAATTTTATGATTCACCTCATCTTTCATAGACCCATCCGCTGACACGTCCACTCCCAAATATCTGAATACATTCACCTCCTCCATACTCTCTCCCTCCAATCTGATATTCAATCTTTCATCACCTAATCTTTTTGTTATCCTCATAACCTTACTCTTTCCTGTATTCACCTTTAATTTTCTTCTTTTGCACACCCTACCAAATTCATCCACCAATCTCTGCAACTTCTCTTCAGAATCTCCCAAGAGCACAGTGTCATCAGCAAAGAGCAGCTGTGACAACTCCCACTTTGTGTGTGATTCTTTATCTTTTAATTCCACGCCTCTTGCCAAGACCCTCGCATTTACTTCTCTTACAACCCCATCTATAAATATATTAAACAACCACGGTGACATCACACATCCTTGTCTAAGGCCTACTTTCACTGGGAAATAATTTCCCTCTTTCCTACATACTCTAACTTGAGCCTCACTATCCTCGTAAAAACTCTTCACTGCTTTCAGTAACCTACCTCCTACACCATACACTTGCAACATCTGCCACATTGCCCCCCTATCCACCCCGTCATACGCCTTTTCCAAATCCATAAATGCCACAAAGACCTCTTTAGCCTTATCTAAATACTGTTCACTTATATGTTTCACTGTAAACACCTGGTCCACACACCCCCTACCTTTCCTAAAGCCTCCTTGTTCATCTGCTATCCTATTCTCCGTCTTACTCTTAATTCTTTCAATAATAACTCTACCATACACTTTACCAGGTATACTCAGCAGACTTATCCCCCAATAATTTTTGCACTCTCTTTTATCCCCTTTGCCTTTATACAAAGGAACTATGCATGCTCTCTGCCAATCCCTCGGTACCTTACCCTCTTCCATACATTTATTAAATAATTGCACCAACCACTCCAAAACTATATCCCCACCTGCTTTTAACATTTCTATCTTTATCCCATCAATCCCGGCTGCCTTACCCCCTTTCATTTTACCTACTGCCTCACGAACTTCCCCCACACTCACAACTGGCTCTTCCTCTCTCCTACAAGATGTTATTCCTCCTTGTCCTATACACGAAATCACAGCTTCCCTATCTTCATCAACATTTAACAATCCCTCAAAATATTACCTCCATCTTCCCAATACCTCTAACTCTCCATTTAATAACTCGCCTCTCCTATTTTTAACTGACAAATCCATTCGTTCTCTAGACTTTCTTAACTTGTTAATCTCACTCCAAAACTTTTTCTTATTTTCAACAAAATTTGCTGATAACATCTCACCCACTCTCTCATTTGCTCTCTTTTTACATTGCTTCACCACTCTCTTAACCTCTCTCTTTTTCTCCATATACTCTTCCTTCCCTCCTTGCATCACTTCTACTTTGTAAAAACTTCTCATATGCTAACTTTTTCTCCCTTACTACTCTCTTTACATCATCATTCCACCAATCGCTCCTCTTCCCTCCCGCACCCACTTTCCTGTAACCACAAACTTCTGCTGAACACTCTAACACTAGATTTTTAAACCTACCCCATACCTCTTCGACCCCATTGCCTATGCTCTCATTAGCCCATCTATCCTCCAATAGCTGTTTATATCTTACCCTAACTGCCTCCTCTTTTAGTTTATAAACCTTCACCTCTCTCTTCCCTGATGCTTCTATTCTCCTTGTATCCCATCTACCTTTTACTCTCAGTGTAGCTACAACTAGAAAGTGATCTGATATATCTGTGGCCCCTCTATAAACATGTACATCCTGAAGTCTACTCAACAGTCTTTTATCTACCAATACATAATCCAACAAACTACTGTCATTTCGCCCTACATCATATCTTGTATACTTATTTATCCTCTTTTTCTTAAAATATGTATTACCTATAACTAAACCCCTTTCTATACAAAGTTCAATCAAAGGGCTCCCATTATCATTTACACCTGGCACCCCAAACTTACCTACCACACCCTCTCTAAAAGTTTCTCCTACTTTAGCATTCAGGTCCCCTACCACAGTTACTCTCTCACTTGGTTCAAAGGCTCCTATACATTCACTTAACATCTCCCAAAATCTCTCTCTCTCCTCTGCATTCCTCTCTTCTCCAGGTGCATACACGCTTATTATGACCCACTTCTCGCATCCAACCTTAACTTTAATCCACATAATTCTTGCATTTACACATTCATATACTTCTTTCTCCTTCCATAACTGATCATTCAACATTACTGCTACCCCTTCCTTTGCTCTAACTCTCTCAGATACTCCAGATTTAATCCCATTTATTTCCCCCCACCGAAACTCCCCTACCCCCTTCAGCTTTGTTTCGCTTAGGGCCAGGACATCCAACTTCTTTTCATTCATAACATCAGCAATCATCTGTTTCTTGTCATCCGCACTACATCCACGCACATTTAAGCATCCCAGTTTTATAAAGTTTTTCTTCTCTTTTTTAGTAAATGTCTACAGGAGAAGGGGTTACTAGCCCATTGCTCCCGGCATTTTAGTCGCCTCATACGACACGCATGGCTTACGGAGGAAAGATTCTTTTCCACTTCCCCATGGACAATAGAAGAAATAAAGAGGAACAAGAGCTATTTAGAAAAAGGAGAAAAACCTAGATGTATGTATATATATATATATGCATGTGCGTGTCTGTGAAGTGTGACCAAAGTGTAAGTAGGAGTAGCAAGATATCCCTGTTATCTAGCGTGTTTATGAGACAGAAAAAGAAACCAGCAATCCTACCATCATGCAAAACAGTTACAGGTTTCTGTTTCACAGTCATCTGGCAGGACGGTAGTACTTCCCTGGGTGGTTGCTGTCTACCAACCTACTACCTACCTATATATATATATATATATATATATATATATATATATATATATATATATATATATATATATATATATATATATATATATATATATAGGTAGGTAGTAGGTTGGTAGACAGCAACCACCCAGGGAAGTACTACCGTCCTGCCAGATGACTATATATATATATATATATATATATATATATATATATATATATATATATATATATATATATATATATATATATATATATATATATATATATATATATATATATATATATATATATATATATATATATATATATACTGTTATTTTCGAATTGTTCCTCTGTCTGCCTTTCTTTTACTCCATATATTGTAAGTTATCTTGTTGAATCCTCTATTTTCCGTCATCATTTGTTTCCTGTTTTTTCACTGCATGTATACTGTTTAGTTTTGTTTCCTTGCATTTATAATTTAACGATTAGTTCTCCTTGTGTCATATTTCTTTCCTTATGAGAAGGAATGGCCTTATAACTCTCCGTCACTTCATATTCAGTTTGTACGTCATAATTTAGATGGTCAGCCCTTTTAGCAGACTGTTTCACTGAAACCTTAATAGTAATCTCTCATACCTGTGTAGCCTCCTGTTCCGTATTCTGGTTAGTTTTCCTCATTGGAACTATTCAACCGAATAAAGTCTCTTAAAGGGACCCTTAATCTCATTACTTTTGCGTTAATACCAGGTTTAGTTAGTTCTTGACCTACACTAATTGTTGTGGAATCCATAGCATTCTTACTGAATAAATTTCTTAAAGCCGTCTCTAGTAGCTTTATAGCCTATGTTTCATCTCCAATAAGGAATTGAATTCTCCCAGTTTCTTTCTTAGTGATTGCGATCAGTCAATATCAGGAAATTTGCTTTCTTTATCGCAGTCACCAAAGTTTTCAATTTTCATCATAGCTCTCCATCCTCAGCATCAGAGAACTCACTCTCTCTACTCCACGTGATTTTAAAGTCAAAATTCATCATCTAACATTCTATTGCATCTCCATTTCCCCTTCTCTTCGATCTTTATGCTCCTTTCTTCCCTATCTACATCGTTTCTCTCAGTCTGTACATACGATGTTCACCAGTCTTCAACATGGTTGGCATATCCTCTTAAACTCCATCTCAGTTCGAAAGGAGAAAAGAGAATCAGATCCCTCATCCAAGAGATTCTTTATGCTACTGTTTATCGATCCTTGCCGGGAGGAGAAGGTTGATGAGAAGAAATCAGAAACAAAAAAGGAAGAACAAAAATGGGAACTGAAAGATAGAAAATTATGAAATATAGATAAACGAAAAAGAAATGAAAGATGAATAAAAAAGATAACGATAAAGAAAGTACTAAAAATATATAGAAGCTCTACAAAAAATGCTAAATGAAAATTCATTCAAGACTGCAAATATAGCAAAAATAATATTTCTTAAACTTGACTTTCTGCAGCAAGACCGAAAATTCCTTTAGTTAGCGAGGAAAACTAACTCCTACGTGATATATATGTGTGTGTGTGTGTGTGTGTGTGTGTGTGCAATAATACCAGTTCGTCGACGTAACAAAACACTTCTTTAACCCAGATAAAAAAAAATTAATTTAAATAGAGTACTTTATTTAATTACTGTAACCTGAATAAAAATAAACATGGAGCATGAAAAATATAAATTATGCACGACGTCATTTTTTTTTAGCGAACTCTGTGAATTTTATGCTGGAAAATTTAATTTCTATCTGGGAGAATATTTACAGTCACAGTGGTTTGACTGAACTGGGGAGGTAAACCAAAGGTCTGGACTCTGGAGGTCTTCAGTACGTGGTTCGTACCTCTTCTGAGGTTGTCCCGTCATGTGGGATACCTTGTGAACGGATCTTGATATAAGAAATTGGAGCTATTCTCGCCTGGTGTATTAGAGGCATTTGTTCAAAACTGAGTTTCTTAAGAAAAGATTTCGCGCACCAAGTGGGCGAAACGTTAACGTAATTGACCTAATTTTGCATAGATCTTTCTTTTTTTTTAAATTTGTGGTCATTTTATATCTTACTGAAAACATCCTCCCCTTTCCTGGGATTGAACCTGATCGACTTCCACTTTCCAAGCGCTACGATCCTGCCGGCTTAGTGATTCCACATGAATGTAATGACAGCAATACAAATTTACCAAGACTAGTATTACAATGTTAATCGTCCTGTGGAAGGAGTTTAACTAATACCTTCGTTGGATGGTTTGCATTATATACAGACAAAAGCAGAGTTATGGCCACTGGTTGTGGCCATAACTCCGAAGACCCTCGAATGAAACGAGTGTGTTAGCTCATGATGGTAAGAGTGTGGGATGTTACTACATGATGATTCTAGCAATGCTCTCGCATTACTGTGTTTTTTTCCTCTCTCTTTCCTACATTACTCACACTGCCTATGTGTTATACATTCATTTTTTTTATTTTATTCACCCTCGTTCTTCATCACTATCACTTCATTCTTATTATGATTTTATTCAAGTTTATTTTTTGCTTCTTTCTATCCTCAACACTTTCGTTTTATTTTCCCCTTTTCATTATTTTTTGTTTTTATCTTTAAGTGTTCTCTCTAATAATATTTAACAAATAACAGGCATCGGTTAGGTTAGGTTAGGAAAAGATTAGCCGGTATTCTCCCGGCCCGGGCCTTTTCCAAGTGGTGGCCCGGCCTTGGCTCCCTCTTTAGGGAGTGTCTGAGACCTAAGTCTCCCATGGGAGGAGGCACAAGTACCTCCTCATCTTTGGGACCAACTGTCCCCAGGCCTAGCCACAAGCTAGGCCTCTCTGGTCTGCCATCCCCGCCCCAAGGGGGCAAATGGGAATGACAGTCTTATGAGCTAAAGGCTCGGGCTCAGGCACCTACCCTACCCTAGAAGAGCTGGGCATGGTGTCGATTTGAACAGGCATCGAAACATCTAAGCAAGTCCATCAGCAAGGCTGCAGCTGCTCTTGTTGCCGCTGCCCCAGACAAGAACGGCAGTGACCATGCTGGGTTAGGCGTCAGAATTAACAACTGGGCGTATGCACTGCAAATGGATTGTTTGTCATTCTAATGACACTGAGTTCGACTCTTTGATTATTTCTGATTCAGTCATCACTGAGAGAGTTTGATTCACATAATGATTGACGTTCTAATTCGAGAAGACAGATACAGATACTCAAAAAATCAGAGAAAATAGAATTAAGGTACGATTTTATGGATTCCTTCAAGCAATGAGTTACTCTTTCTTGATGAAGAAAATAAGTTAGCCAAAGAAAGCACCTTAAAGAAAATGTATATCTTTGGTATATCCGTGTCTAGCATTAGGAATAATATTAGGAGAGAAGTAAATAACGGGAGTGAAAGCCATAAGAATGCAGTTACAAGCCTCATGATAGAATGAAGACATGAATATAGATAAGTACGTTTATTGAGCAACTTACAATAAGAACAGACTTATGCTGAGTTTTTAGACATACCTTTATTGCTCAATATATGATAGTGCAAACATGTTATCAGGCATTTATATGCCTTTGAAAGTGAAAAAAGGGCTATGTTTCGCTTATATAGCTGTATAAGCGGGTCCTCCTATATAGATAAAAATCCTGATGAAATTCAGTTAATCCTTTCGCGGTCTAGTTCGTAGGTCTTTCGTGTATCCATATGCTCTTGGGCTACCATCCATAGGATGAATATAGGGTGCACAATAAGCTAACCTCTTCGGCGGCAAAATCTAGTCTCCCTCTTTCTCTTGAATTTCTCCAGCACCCACAGATGCTTCAGAATGCATGATGCTTTTGGCTCTTATGTAGGTAACCTGGAAATTCAGACAGTTTCACACACACAACATTCAAAGAAGTGCCAGGAGACTCACTCTCCTCAGAGTTGTTACCTAGAGAACCCTGCATGCTGGTGAAGAGCTTGTGCTCTTGTGATTTGTAACTACTCTCCACTTTCTCGGATCAATCTAATTACCTATCATCCCTAATTTTCCCCCGGTGCCGTATAATCCCTATATGTTTAGCGCTTCCTCATATATACACAAATGCATCTAAGTAAGTCCCTCAGAAGCATAAATAGTGGCATCTCGTTGTATTCGTTAAGTAAGCTGATCATCAAGTGTACACTGAACCCGGAGCAGGTAACACCGGCCTTCCTCAGCATGGCACAGATATGGTTAAAGCAGCACCTAATTAATAATTGTCTATTTTCCTCATTTCCTTTCAACATTCGGCTAGAAAATGGTGATGTGTAAATTAATATTCACTACTCTCCATCATTCCCGTTGCCTATACCCAACAAAAAGGAAAGTAAGTCAGTACCTCAGGATTCTGTTCATTTGTTGTCTCCCAGTTTATCATTGATTTTCTAAATTCACATTGCAGCACTGTATGATCCATATGGGTTTAGCTCTTAGTTATGAATTTAATAATAATTCTATATTCACACTGTCCTTCAGATAAAAACTATTCAAAATTAATACTAAGTTAAAAACACCTACGTCGTTAAAAAAGTATTTTCCCAAGGTACTTACTGGTAACGTGATACTTCTATGAATCTCGATCGAGGAAAAAGGCCGGAGCTTTAAGCATAGAGTTAAAAAGATCTACAAATATTAATGAAGCTGGGAGCTGATTCATAATTTTGCCCTGAATATATCTTAATATTATATTGAAAGTAAATATACATTGAGAAGAAAAACGCTTGCTCCTGTTCAGGAATAGATCTCATGAATTTTAATTTGGATTAAAATGTCTGGGAACACAGAACTCACCTGTGTAATTCAGATTGACTCGTGGACAGATTTCTGTAAGGCACTTGACACTGTACAGGCGCTGACGTCGCCAGCAACGCTGACGAGGCCACGGTGGTATCTTTGAAAAACTCCGATATCACAGATATTGACGATTTAACAAAGTTTATAAGCAGCTGCTTTTTAGGGGTTCTTAGGAAGTCTGGGCGAAGACTGAGGAGGCCGGGACGCAGGAACTCCGACAGGTTACCGGGAAGGGGCACGTCCAGCAAGATCCAGATGTACTCCCCATTAAACATGTCCAGGTCGCTACCGTGGCTAAACACCACCTTAACGAAGTTGACTGTGCCGGACACGAAGATGAGCCTGCGCACCGTGTGGAGAATGCCGCCCAGCCGGTTCTGGAAGTGGTGTCGGGGCAGGCTGGCGGAAAGGGAGAGGCCCATGGTGTCGTAGGTGTCATCGCGGGAGGCGATGTGGGCCAGCTGCAGGGCCTGGGGGGAATCATCGTGGATAAGGATTGGCTGGCACCATTCCAGGGCGGAGATGAATGAGGTGGCGGCTTCCCACAGGTCGGAGAGGCGTGGGTTGGCAACAACCAGGTCTGGCAGCAAGGTCTGCGGGCAAGAAAGGTTTGTTGTTAAATCACTGTTATCTCAAGCTTCATTGTACATGAACGTTATATAATACCGGCAAGATAAACAAGTAGACACATGTGCAACATCTGGGTATCTTTATATGTAGATGTTTCGTCATCCAGTGGCTTTATCAATGCAAATTCAAGGGCATAATAGGAAGACTGTAGAACTATATTCAACAGACGAGGTAATCATTACTTATTGAGTAATGATTACCTAAGTAAGTAGTACACGAGTACAAGGAACTGAACAGCTGTCCTCATAATTCCAAGTCCAGATTCTCATTTCATCATTTCCTTGTTTTGAACCATAAATTAACGAACAGCAAAATAATTTAGATTATAGTAAATCCATGAATATTTTCAAATATTTTCAAATTGGTCTTGGCAAGAGGCGTGGAGTTAAAAGATAAAGAATCACACATAAAGTGGGAGTTGTCACAGTTGCTCTTTGCTGATGACACTGTGCTCTTGGGAGATTCTGAAGAGAAGTTGCAGAGATTGGTGGATGAATTTGGTAGGGTGTGCAAAAGAAGAAAATTAAAAGTGAATACAGGAAAGAGTAAGGTTATGAGGATAACAAAAAGATTAGGCGATGAAAGATTGGATATCAGATTGGAGGGAGAGAGTATGGAGGAGGTGAATGTATTCAGATATTTGGGAGTGGACGTGTCAGCGGATGGGTCTATGAAAGATGAGGTGAATCATAGAATTGATGAGGGGAAAAGGGTGAGTGGTGCACTTAGGAGTCTGTGGAGACAAAGAACTTTGTCCTTGGAGGCAAAGAGGGATATATAAATGAGAGTATAGTTTTACCAACGCTCTTATATGAGTGTGAAGTATGGGTGATGAATGTTGCAGCGAGGAGAAGGCTGGAGGCAGTGGAGATGTCATGTCTGAGGGCAATGTGTGGTGTGAATATAATGCAGAGAATTCGTAGTTTGGAAGTTAGGAGGAGGTGCGGGATTACCAAAACTGTTGCCCAGAGGGCTGAGGAAGGGTTGTTGAGGTGGTTCGGACATGTAGAGAGAATGGAGCGAAATAGAGTGACTTCAAGAGTGTATCAGTCTGTAGTGGAAGGAAGACGGGGTAGGGGTCGGCCTAGGAAAGGTTGGAGGGAGGGGGTAAAGGAGGTTTTGTGTGCGAGGGGCTTGGACTTCCAGCAGGCATGCGTGAGCGTGTTTGATAGGAGTGAATGGAGACAAATGGTTTTTAATACTTGACGTGCTGTTGGAGTGTGAGCAAAGTAACATTTATGAAGGGGTTCAGGGAAACCGGCAGGCCGGACTTGAGTCCTGGAGATGGGAAGTACAGTGCCTGCACTCTGAAGGAGGGGTGTTAATGTTGCAGTTTAAAAACTGTAGTGTAAAGCACCCTTCTGGCAAGACAGTGATGGAGTGAATGATGGTGAAAGTTTTTCTTTTTCGGGCCACCCTGCCTTGGTGGGAATCGGCCAGTGTAATAATAAAAATAATAAAAATAACAATAACGAACAATAAACTTCATACTCCATAATAATGTTTATAAATTAATTTTGCTTTACCTCAAGAAAAACCTCGGTCCAAACTTCTCGATTAAATTTTCCTAACTCTTTTCCTCCTTTTCAGAGCTGTTAATGGAATGTTGGACAAGCTCTTCAAAACTCGGGTAGAGTCACAAGTTTGGTTCTTGTCGTTCCCGCTGGGCGAGAGAGTACGAAGGTACATGAGGATGACTTTCTTTAGAGTATCAGTTTCAGAGTTCAATTGTACAAGGATTACCCGAGAAAGTCAGGTCCGTGGCTTTTTTATATTGGGTTCTTTGGTTCCCTTTCCCAAGGTGTCACCCAAGAGAGTCAGCAAACACCCAGGGACTGCCGCTGTAAGGAATTTTACCCATATGTGACGTGAGCCAGATGCATACCCTCTGATAGATAACATGTAGGAAAGGAATGAAAATCATACTGTCACTTGCTGTCTTCTGAGGCTAACAACTGAAAACTAGCTACAATCTAGTAACATCTAATTCTCTCGAGACAGCTGATATTACGTTAATAAAGCTAGAGGCAGGTGTAAAAGTGAGAAAAACTATGGTAGTTTGGATAAAGATAGGATATGTAAAACAAGTATTATCTTTAAATTAAGTATGAGATAGAGTAAAATCCTTCATATGTGCTCACAACATTAAGCTAAACAACTCGTTACACTGAGGAAGAGGTAATGAGAGATGTGGTAGGTAGGTTTGATGCGGAGCTGCTGGGCGATGGTAGATGCGGCAGGGAAATGCTGCATAATGTGGGCAGAGACATATAGAGATTATGCGATTGTGTTATAATAAGCATTACGTTCACACTGGAAAAAAAGTGATAAAAATACGTGAGTCTAAGACATTAAGCTGAAAGAATCTTGTAATAAAGTTGGTAGAATTACCGACAATATGTAAAGTAAAAGGACACAAGTGCAACTAATGTGACATTTATTGTGGCAACGTTTCGCTCTCCAGGAGCTTTATCAAGCCATTACGTAATGGCTTGATAAAGCTCCTGGAGAGCGAAACGTTGCCACAATAAATGTCACATTAGTTGCACTTGTGTCCTTTTACTTTGAAAGAATCTTCATTACACGACGCTTCACTCTACGTGAGCGAATAGTCTTTCCACTTAAAGTGTCTCTCTAATACAACTTCTCGGTGTACACAGTTGTCTACTTTACAGACGGCAACAACCATCCGACTACTTTAAGTCCGAGAAGCTTGTTTGTCTTTCATTTACACATTTTGATAATTTCGTTAGGGACTAAAGTAACCTTAACTGAAAGTGTAATCGATAAGCTTTATACCTAACAAACCAATCGCCTCTCAGTGTATATACGCCGAGTTCATTTAATCCCTGTTTTATGGATTAATGTATTCTCGACTGGTGATGTGCAGGTGACATGCTGCCATAATGACCCTTACATAACACTGTTTTACATAAGACAATAATTTACGGGAACGAATCTCTCGCGTAAAGAAAGGGTTTTCAGCGCATGTATATTTTTCTGCTTTTCCTCTCAATACTTATGGTAAACTAATAAGTTTAAACAGCTTTGCATTCATGGGTTAAAGATTGTGCAAAATACCGGTAAATTTGAAATAAGACACACGCGCAGTGTTAGGATGTCCTACTGGGAGAGTTTGTATGGTGAACAGGAGCGGGTGAGCCCTGGGAGGTAAATGAGGGACTGGTGCTGCTTGCTGGGGTGAGAGAGTTGAGAAGCCTCCCAGACGTGGGTCTGTGAGCCCATTGCAGTGCTCCGGGACTCCAACTTCTGGATGGTCGCTGTGTTGTAATGTTGGGGTATTAGTTTGACTAGGACTTCTGAAATAGTGTGGCTGCGCCCAACTTGAGAACACTAGTGACTAGACATGATCTTTTCTTCTCCTCTGCCTACCTTTTCTCCTTTGCTATTTTGCTTTGTCTTCCTTTTCTTCTGCCTAGGTGTGTTCTGTCCTTCAGTTTTTTGCTCCCTGTGTTTTTGGTCTCACCCCTGTAGGCCATTAGGCTCTCCTGCAGTACTCCCTTTTCTGTCTTTAGACTTGCTCCACTTTTACCGCTACTACTAATACTACACTGCTGCTACTACTACTACTCCATTACCACTACTACTACTACTACTACTACTCCATTACTACTACTACTACTACTTCTACTACTACTATTGACTCGCTTCACTCCCCTTTCTATCTCCCACCACTTCCCCTACTTATTACTACCACTAAACCATTCCCCGGCCGGGATTGAACCCGCGGTTATAGAGTCTCAAAACTCCAGCCCGTCGCGTTAGCCACTAGACAAGCTAGCCACAATAAGATTCATCCAACTAGGTATATTTCTACACCATAGGAAGGTTAGCACAGGCACCACTGTGACCACAAATGCAAGTTTTTACAGATGAATCTCCAGCTAGCGTGGCCGTGACAAACTCTAGATCAAGTCCCTTCACTGCCGTCAACATTGACGATTGCAAACGGTTTGTTTGCAATCGTGTCATTACGATTTCTTAAATCATACTACCACTACTACTTTTACTACTACTACCACTACCAGCATTACCTCTATCACTACTTCTCCACTTCTTTTTTCTTCATGTCTCTGTCCCATCTCTGTCCCTCTCTCCTATATATACTAGCTCCCTCATTTCCGTGTATTACTGTGATTTATAAATGGTCCAAGTTGGACTGGAACGTTGTCATAGCTTCTCTCTCTCTCGTATGTGCGGCTTATTTGAGTATTCTGGAAGGTAGTGTTTGGGGTAGCATATCGAGGTACTTTCTGGCAGCGTTATTTGTTTAGGTAGTCTTCCTTGAAGCCTAATTTGGCCTCGTTAAGTTTCATAAGGTGGGTGCTGCGGTGGACGGCCCAGGTGTTGTGTTCGTTACCCCTACTGCATATGTTCCAGTGATTTCTTGTTCGTTGCTCCAGGTTTCTGGTTGTCTCCCTAACATGATATTTCTCGTGTTCACTCCATGTGATTACGTAGAAGCATGCCTCCTATGGAAAAAAAGAGGCTTGGCAGATAGTGCAAAATACCCCCAGTAAGAAGTTAAAGTGGATGTGTATATGAACTAAGATTTTTCAACACTTTACTTTCATTCACAAAGAGGGATAACAAAAAGACCCTTATATGTCTTCGTAAGGAAACCTGATAAGTTCCTGAGCAGCCGGGCTGAGGTTCATATATTGTACTGCACTTGGCTAGCAGCAACAACCTAGTTATTCACACCATCAACTGGAAGACTTGGTCTCGGACCAGGCAACAGGGAGCACTGACCCTCGAAATACTCTCCAGATAACATTCAGATAACCTATGCATCTGACAGGTTTCAAACCTGATAAACCAATTAAGTAAAACAGTCTACTTTAATTTGCATGAAGTGTAACGTAATTTTGTTACTAAAAACCAAATGAGTCTTGGAGTTAACTCTCTAATTTTCAGAGCTTCTATTTAAGTTAATTATGAACAGAAACTAATAATATCTATTGTATATAAGAAACCAAACTCTCATCTCTGCTTTTCTCAGTCTACTTTGAGATTATAGGCAATTGGTCAAATTTTTGCTTTAACCTTGTTAACCAAATCGATGTCCAAATTTGTATAAAATATTTCTAATAAAATTAAAACACAACATTCTTTAAATATTTGATAAAAATACACTGCTACATCCTGAAAGTATTTATACAATACTGTCAGGTGTCTTTAACATGTGTGTATGTATGTATGTATGTATGTATGTATGTATGTATGTATGTATGTATGTATGTATGTATGTATGTATGTATATCCCCATTTACAGGATAAAGTATTCTTTATGTTAGTGTACATTTGAATTGCAGTCTTAATGACCCATGTGAAGTCGTCTGACTTTAATCCTAACGAACTTTCGTCTCATTAAGAAGTGGGTGAAGCAGGCAGGGTAAGGTTTTAATTTCATTTGTATCTTCATATCTATACTTGAACTCACTAAATGAACACATCTGGAGAGTCGTGTTAGCAAAAGATATGCAGATGTGTTCGTTTATGCAGATGAGCTGCCGATTCTTACATCCTCAAGTGGGCGGAGAGTCTATTGTTTGGCTGATGTGAGACGTTCTCTATGCGACTAAATTTTGCCCAACAATTAAGAGCTAATTTCATTCTACTGAGGAACCCACACCATCGTATGTCCTCGGATCATGGTACAACACCTAGCTGTGCTGGGTACGCGATCTTTGTATTATGGTCAAGTGGGTTAGAGAGTCGTGAATTTTAGCTCACCATGAGGCGGGCTAAAATAACACGGGTTCGAGTCCCCGGCTAATCACAGTATATATATATATATATATATATATATATATATATATATATATATATATATATATATATATATATATATATATATATATATATATATATATATATATATATATATATATATTACCAATAGGAATATTTTATTACATAATATGGTACACACACACACACACACACACACACACACACACACACACACACACACACACACACACACACACATATATATATATATATATATATATATATATATATATATATATATATATATATATATATATATATATATATTCATGTGTATGTGTTTTGCTGTTAGTGGTTAAAAAAATGTTTGTCGCTGGAGTAAGAGCGAACTTTTCTACTTAGGGAAGCGCAAGAGTAATTTCGACGTTATCTGCCACAGTTTATTTTAGTTATATCCTACAGTGGAAGAGTTATCCGCGTTTCTTGGTCACTATTAGAATATATGATGTTCCTAAAATACAGAAGATGCTCTGCCTACCTGTCTGATGTGATTAAATCTTGTGTTATTAATTCTTATGTTCGCATTATAATTACAACGAATATAAATACTAAAAATAAAAGGTAATTCCACTCGAAGTGGAGCTTTCTCAAGTTATTTGAGCGACATGTCATTATGATAAAGACCTACACTGTTTTATGTGTCTTTTCTTCCACTTGTCGGCTGACTGCCTCTTCTAACCACCCAGAATTACGTTTTACTCTTGTGTCTTACGCTAACCAAACATCTTTTCCGGCAAAAAGATAGATCCCAACTCGTTTAGAAAACTGTGTCAGAGACCCTTATTCTTCATTTTATGGTTCTGAACAGAAAAATTTATTCAAGAAGTTTTCACACTTTCTTTACACACAAAAACCGGAAGTTCTCATAGGTCTGTTGGATGGACATTGAGGCTGCATCATCCACGACGGTTTACGGTGTAATGGCTCGTAAAGCTGAGGTCGTTATACCGGCTTGGCTGAGTTGCACAGTCTCCTCGCTACGTTGAATTATTTTTTGTATTATTTTTTTAATTGCGTTTCTACAAAATTTTAGGTGAACATCTTAAGCTTAGATTAATTATTCTTGTACTACAGCCACTTGTAGATACCTGAAGATCTGCCTCTGGTAAGCAAAATATATATGATCAATACTACCACAACTACTACCATCGTCAATACTACTACAATTACTACCATCATCAATACATGTGTCACTTTTAATTTTGCACCATAACTAACATAGCAACTTAAGCCATACTTGTTAAAATACATGTTACATAAAAGAAATTTAATTACCTACGCAAAAGACATGGAGAGTCGTCTAGGTTAATAACATAAATACTCTATTTCTATTAATAATTTCTGTTGTATAGTTCTTCTGTTTGGTCTGTAGCAAAAAAAAAAAAACTACTACGTCACCCTATCAATGGTTTCTTCAGTCTTCATCTTCTTCTTGTACCTACGCTCCAAAAAATTAGAAATTATATCGTTAAAAAAATCAACGAATGAAGCAGACTATCGTAAATATTTATAAAACTAAATATGAGAGAATGAATAACATTTTGATGTATTAGTTTCAAAATGTCAGATGCGACAAATAGTTTAACATTTTCAGATCAGATCTTGAAACATGACATTTAAACGAAGAAATGCAAGACGAGACGTTATAGGTATTAATGAGATAGGTAATAAAATGATAAAACAGAATTTAGAGAAAGACAGATCGTTGGCTAACCATTAGTTGATAGAGCCTAATGAGAACAAGAGAGAAAGAGAGACGTAAACAATTAGACGAAGAAAAAGACTATATATAACAGTAATGGCCCACGACCACATGTAACGTAGCTTAGGGATTAATAGAGATACTGACTGGGCGTGCCACTATCTCTACTAATTTATCTCAACAAATTCATTTCCACCATCCATTCATTAGCAGTGTTGCGACACATATTTATACGCACTATTAAACCATCAACCACCACTTAACCAACTGCTGATCACACTGAATCTTACTACCGCTCCATCAACTAAAACCACACATTGAACATTAAAATGGTATAAAATACCGACAGGTTGTTAGGTCACTTCATCTCCATATTGTTTCATACTATGGAACAATGCTCTTCTCCAGACTGAGGGACTGACCACCTCAAAACTTTAAGGGTGATGGACTGATTACATCGTCTTCAAGTATCTTCTGCTTCTATCAACTTTTCTGTACTTGACTGAAGAAGCCTACTGTGTAGGCGAAACGTTTCATAATAAAGATACCCAACTGTTGCATATGTGTCTTACCTAAAACCACACAAACAACCACCCAGTCAATTACCACCTCCTCAACTAAGGAATAAATGCACTAGTAAGTAATGAGAAAAACAAAACACATGATAAAAATCAACTGAAAGAAGTAAACATAACATAATTGACATTAAGCAGGAGCAAAAAAGAGAAAGAAATATAAATAAAAAAAAAATGTGCTAATGCATAAGTGATCAGAGACACGTAACAATAATAGTACAATAATGTTAGTCAATAACAGTGATCATAGATACATAACTCATAAAGAAGAGCAGATGAATGTTTATGGCAGTTATTATAGGTAGATAACTAACAATAATACTAACTAGAAGCATTTTTCCAAGAGTATATCCTCTAACTCATTCAGTCCTTCTGAGCAAAGGTTGTCATTGTTATTATTATTATTATTATTATTATTATTATTATTATTATTATTATTATTATTATTATTATATTCGTGGGGAAACACTAGACCCTTATGTTTAATAAAAGGTCTGCTGAATTGATACGATCAAGGGAAGGGTAGTCCTCAGATCAAGAGCCCTTCACCACTAACATCATCACAACTCTTTCCCTTTAATGTACTATGAAGAATCAAACGGGGTATATTTTGTTTTCTCAGTCTTTTCAGTGGTTTCCCATTTTCTTTCTCACGTCAAATTTTTTTAAATTATTTTATTGAATTTACTGGTTTTAATGCAGGACAAACCACATAGGGTTTAAAATCTTTAGCTCTAAATCCTTCGCAAACTCGTGCGTCGTCAGGAGCTATGCAGTGTTCCAAGACAACTACAGACAGGAGGAGAAATTCTCTGAGACAAGGCAGAAGGTATCAGTGGCGGCCCATGCCAAGACGGACATGGTTCAATTCAATCCCACGGTTGAATTCAGAGGTCAGACTTCACTGTGACGACAGAAAAGTAATGTATTACTAATTCGGAAAAAAATGAAATTGTACTAAAATTTCTTAGCGAATATGGATAAATTTCAGACTATGCACCAGTAAAACAATAAACACAGGAGCCTCTAAAATAACTTCAGCAGCAGTTTACAATATAACACAGTCCTGCTGGACATCCAAAATGGGAAAATTGTAGAAATTACTGAATTGGCATCACTTGTAGCATACAAAACAGGGGCAATTATTTTAATTCAAGGCTGTTATAGTCATGCCATACTGGTTGACGCTGGTGCGCGCGCACACGCACATACACACACACAGGAGAGATAGGGGGACATGATAACGACATACAAAATACTGAGAGGAATTGACAAGGTGGACAAAGACAGGATGTTCTAGAGATGGGACACAGCAACAAGGGGACACAGTTGGAAGTTGAAGACACAGATGAATCACAGGGATGTTAGGAAGTATTTCTTCAGCCACAGAGTAGTCAGGAAGTGGAATAGTTTGGGAAGCGATGTAGTGGAGGCAGGATCCATACATAGCTTTAAGCAGAGGTATGATAAAGCTCACGGTACAGGGAGAGTGACCTAGTAGCGACCGGTGAAGAGGCGGGGCCAGGAGCTCGGACTCGACCCCTGCAACCTCAACTAGGTGAGTACAACTAGGTGAGTACATACACACACACACACACACACACACACACACATGGATGTTAGGAAGTATTTCTTCAGTCATAGAGTTGTCAAGAAGTGGAACAATCTGGAGAGTGATGTAGTGGAGGCAGGATCCATATAGAGGTTAAGAATAGATACAATAAAGCTCATGGAGCAGGGATAGAGAAAGTGGACCTAGTAGCGACCAGCGAAGAGGAGGGGTCAGGAGCTGTAACTCGGCCCCTGCGACCACAAATAGGTGAGAACAAATAGGAGTACACACACACACACACACATACACGTACCCTCCTTCCCCCCCACACACACACATCGTGATGATCCCTACACAAACACCTCCAACATCTGACGAACAGTTATGACACTATCATCAGCTGCGGTCACCACCACTTTGCATGTAAATGAAGGGGGCAGATTATGACACTCCACAATTTGAGGCTTTGTAACTAACTAACGCTGGACGCAGTCAACTTCTGCAACAAAGCCAAGAGAAAAGAAAAGAGAAGAGAGAAGATAAAATTATACTTTCAAATGAGACATTAAAATGCTAATAACAAAAGGTGGGGAAAGGGAAGGGTCCTCGTGTGGAAGCATACACATAGAATGGAGAAAAATGCAAAGTATAATACACTGGCCTGGTGAAAATAAGTGAGCTGCGTAGGTATAATATTTCTTAATTTTAAAAATAACAACTACTGCATTATGTTTGGGTTCAAGAAACGCTATTGATGCACCTCTCAAACTCGCTTTCCTAAAATTTAGGTAAGAGTATGGATTAAAGGGAGCAAAGACAGTGAAATATGCCTTAACGTGAGTGTAATTCAAAGTGAGCATTGTTCTAACCATTGGATGAAATGCGAAAACAAAGTGGAAAACAAAGTGGAAAACAATCTTTTATTGGGACATTACTCTCTGTGTACATATAGCTACACGAAAGTTTATTTTACAACTAGTAACTTTCTTTTCATATACCAGTCACTTTATTTACCTAATTGGATTCACTTGTTTCTCTCTGCACTGGTTGAGTTTCAGGTGTTATGTTTAGTCTTTGCATTTCGAGTAACTTGAAAGAGTTATCCCCTGGTCTTCTAGGCTCTGTCACATCCACATTATAATCAGTTATTGAGTTAGCTTGTCTGTATTATAACAGCTAAGCAAAAAGTTCCGTATTCAAATTATAATTTCCAGAGGCTGGAGAACCTACAATTTTTTGTTATTCCTCTTCTCTGTTTGCGAAGAAGGAAAAAAAGTTTCTATCATGCTGTTGGCACTTCTCTTTCTCGGTATATACATTGCTATGAATTATTTCGTATAAATGTTTCGTATCCTTTTATCATTTGATACGCAGTTTCACGAATATTTATTTTATTCTATCAGTCAACATTTTTATCCTCTCTTTCTAACTTATCTAAATATATGAATTATTTGGTGGTTTGTCTTTAGACAATATTTGGCTTGCCCAACTGTTTTTTTTTTCTTCTGGACACCATACCATCGCTGCATATTCCATTACTGGCCTAACGTATATTGAGAGAAAAAAATCCCCATTTATATGTGTGAAGGTTATTGTAAAGTTGTGAACCATCATATAGAAGTTTGTTTCACAAGTTGATATTCTGACGTCAACCTTTTGTTCATCATGACACCTGGGACCTTCTCTTCTTTTGATGCCTTTAGTATTTTATCACTGATTCTGTATTCTTCTCCTGGACTATTTTAACTTTTCTCCAATTTCTATAGAATGTCACTTATCGGCGTAAAATTCCCTTAATCATCTATTACACCGTTTTCTTAATTATTCCAGGCCTTTCTGTAAGGATATGGTTATTCATGTTGCATCATCAGAGAGCTACCAGGAGTCTACCTGGAGTGTGTTCCAAGGGGGTCAACACCCCTGCGGTCCAGTCCTTGACCAGGCCTCCCGGTGTACCAGCGCCTGATCAACCAGGCTGTTACTGTTGGCCACACGTAGTCTAACGTAAGAAACAGCCCAGCTGGTAGGGTACTGACTTTACGTATCTGTCCAGCTCCCTCTTGAAGGCAGCCAAGCGTCTATTGGTAATTTCCCTTATGCCTGGCGGGAGGCTGTTGAACAGTCTTGGGTTCCGGACACTTACTGTGTTTTCTCTAAGTGTATTAATGGCGTCCTAACTTTTAATTAGGGGTATGTTGCACCGTCTGCCCAATCTTTTGCTTTCGCAGGTAGTGATTTCTGAGTGCATATTTGTAAGCTTGCTTATATAGCGTCCTATTTCTTCTGGTAGGTCGATTATATCATAAATAGGTAAAATGCAGACCCCTGTGGCACCCCGCTGCTGAATTTACCTTCCTACAGACATTTTACCTCTTATTCCTCCGATGTTATTTGATTTCCATTTTTTCTTGAATATTATTATAATCAAAACTAAGCGCCGTTGCAGCAGCCTAATAGATATGGTAAATGGAATTTGCTGACTGAAAGGCAAACTTTTTTGTGTGACTTGTTTTACTCTCTACGTGTTTTATTTATATTCTCTCATATTTCCATAGTAATTTCACAACAACACATGTCAGCCAGACAGACGCATAGTTCAAACAGCTTTTACTGTAACATTTTATGAGAATTTTCAAAAAATATGGCACTTTTTCAATTTTTTTTCCCAACAGTTTAACTTCTTGTAGTAAAATTGCAAACTTAAGTTTTTTTGTTTGCTTTGTCATTGCTGCCTCATCCACGAGAAGAGAAGGCAGACGAGTCGTCTAAATTGTGTGCGAAGAATAAGACAAGCTAAATGAATTAGGATAAAAGATATTGAAAAATGAGAAAAAGCTCTTAAAAACTAGATGGAGGGGGACCGAGAGAGAAAGGAAGAAATTGGAAGGGGTGAATATTGATAGGAATGCCTAGAAGCCCCATGGAAAATAATAGACGATACTAACATGGTATAGATGTGATTAAAAATAAGATCGGTGAAAGGAAACGTGAGGGGATGAGAGAGAGAGAGAGAGAAAGAGAGGGAGGGACAGAGACAGATTCATACAGTTTTACAATAGGCTAGGCCACTAGGACACTATTCGAGGCACCAAGGCAGTGTTGCAGCTGCCACAGAATGGGATATCCTGCTGACAACTGCTTGTTAGACATCAAGTGCAATTTCTGCAACAGGAGAGAGCACACAGCGGATACCCGCCATAGCAAAAGATCCCACCAGTATCTCATATCTGGTTTACATGCTTATGTGTCACCCACCCAGGTATTCCTTTCTCAGCTCTGCAGATAGTTAGATACAGGAATTTACTTCAGTATTTTACCTGCTACAAGAGTATTCACCTTACTGGACAGGATTAAAGTCTTCTTCGACCCTAGGCATTCTCATAATCGTATTCCTCAAAGACAGATCTAAGGTTTCTTTAGGGCTATTCATTTTCTTAGGGAAATGTCTTTATTTTGCCCAATGGATAATCCGGGCCTGCCACTATATACATTCATTTGATGTACCATATGCATACAAAATGCAGGTCATAGCCTGCTAACTTAAGACGCTTCATTACCGATATCCTAGAGGTTACATAGAGTTCGTAAACACCCGTTGTCTTGATATAGTTGGTAATTTAGAAACATTCTTGGAGGCCAAGATTCCAGGGAATTTTGCTCAAATTTTTAGCTGCACTTTATGGATGGGACAAGGTAAGCAAGATTATCACTGAGGTGATACCTTGTATTTTATTAAATTTCATGCCTAGCCCACTGACAATCCTGAATGCCTGGAAATTATATTCCTACGTTATATATAAACCTCAGTGATGTGAAGTACAGACTACGGCCCTCAATTACCAACGACCAGAATTGTTTTCCTGATGGATGGCGAGAATACAAGGTAGACTCTCTTCAACAACATAACTATTAACATAATATTTTGGTAATGAGAATCAACACTTCAGAGAGATTTTTGTGAGTTCCTCTCAGTTTAGGCTCTGAAAAACTTGGAAACATTCCCTAATCTTGTAGACCAATTAGTCACTTCGGCTCGTCTAAGCCCAAGGTCTTCTTAACTACGGTGAACATCTCAGCAAATCGAAATAAAACATTAACTCCCGAAACTTAATTCTGGGAGAAGGGAAATTGGTGAATCCTGGACTCGACGCTTGTTACTACCAGTTAGAGATATTAATTTTCTAAGTAATGTTAACGACTAAGTAAATGCCTTAACCAGTCGTTTCCTTAGTATCAGGCACAAGTACGTCCCTCGTCGGCAGTACTGGCACAAGTACGTCCCTCGTCGGCAGTACTGGCACAAGTACATCCCTCGTCGACAGTACTGGCACAAGTACATCCCTCGTCGGCAGTACTGGCACAAGTACGTCCCTCGTCGGCAGTACTGGCACAAGTACATCCCTCGTCGGCAGTACTGGCACAAGTACATGCCTCGTCGGCAGTACTGGCACAAGTACATCCCTCGTCGGCAGTACTGGCACAAGTGCATCCCTCGTCGGCAGTACTGGCATAAGCCTACAAATTAGCCTTGTTTTCAATATTGTTCTAGGAATTTCCAGTGGCAAGCTTTTCGGAAAATGAATGAAGACCTACACTGAATCGTTACTGAGAATTAAGCGCGCAAAAAAAAAAAAAATGTCTAAGTTCCACCTCCTGTTTTAATGGGTTGTGTATTACTTCTGCCAGAGTATTATGACTGCTATTATGATCATCACCTTAACAAGCAACTGTCGACTATTCACCAGCCTAGCTCTGGACTTCTGATCACCACCATAACACATGTTGACTTTCTAATCATCATTAGGACACAATTACTTTTTTGGTCACCACATCGCGAACCTCGACATCTCGACGACGCAGATCATCACGACGACACTGGACTGTCCCCAGCAATGATCATCACGACGACACGGGAATATCTCGCGGTCGTTAATTTCTCCTACGACAGGAGATCCGATTGGTTACGACTCATCCTACTGTTTCACGATCCCCTATCTATTTCAGATTGGTTCTTGGTATACATGCATCTTGCCAACGACATCTCTTACGATATCACAAAATAAGCATCAAAATCTTTATGTTACGACGTATCCAATAGTTTACTGATTCTATCTAACGTCCACAAGAATATTATAGTTGCGTAGAAAAGAGATAAGGAAATGAAGGAAATAAGAGATGGGAAATATACACAAATAACCCGCATATAGGAGAGAGAGGAGCTGACGACGACGTTTCGGTCCGACTTGGACCATTTACAAAGTCACACTGTGTGACTTTGTAAATGGTCCAAGTCAGACTGAAATGTCGTCGTAACTCCTATGTGCGGTTTATTTGTGTATTGTTCCAGTCACGGTAGTTTGCTTCTTTATTCTTTAAGGGAAGAGAAAGCTTGGCAGCATGTTAAGTCTCTTGTTTAGTGGACGGAAAATCGAGTCTTCACAACTCTCTGGTTAACTAGACATAAATATATGGCTGTTTGCATTTCATTTTGTCTGTTATCAGAGTTTATTAATATCGAGTTTATGTTTCTGAGTAGTTCCTCTTAATTCATAAAGATCAAATTTATCGTACATTTCAAATTTTTTTCCTGATATCTATTTTTGGTGCAAATCTCTTTTCTTTCATCTTCCATTTAACATTTCAAAGGTTGAAATATTCAAGGAGAGTAATTTTTGGTGTACAATTCTCCAGGCTTAAAAGGCAGCCATTTGTCTTTCCTCTGTTTAGTGACTTCCTCTGGTGTTGATTATTTGGTTTGAATACAAGTATAATTAACTTATGATAGTTGTAACAATTTTCCCAACTGAGTTTTCAGATAGAGACTTGCTCCTCCCTGCTCCTTATTTACTCTATCACATCTATGTAAATTATATTTTGGGATATAGGTTTCACTATTCAAGAAACCCCTGATGTGTATTTCTGTAAAAGTTCCAATCATTGCATTTGTTTCTGCTAGGAGGTCATTCATAAAAGAAAATTTACTTTCTTTTTTTTGTTTTCTGGCCTTGAATATTGAAATAATAATAGTAATAATAATAATAATAATAATAATAATAATAATAATAATAATAATAATAATAATAATAATAATAATAATAATAATAATAATAATAAAAATAATAATAATAATAATAATAATAATAACAATAATAATAATAATAATAATAATAATAATAATAATAATAATAATAATAATAATAAAAAGATAATGAAAAGATAATATACTTAGGGTTGTTCTGAACTACTGATTTTGTTTGCTAATTTCATACTGCTGATGAGACTAATTCAACTTCTGCTCGTGCTGGGGCGCCTCTTGTAGGTATTGCTTGTGTGCCAAGCACAATTCCATATTTCTGAATGTTGATTGGTGTATGTTCTCTTTTTCCATACAGTGTGTGTGACGTTTGTAGTATCAGAGGATATAGAAACTGATTTTCCCGTTTTTCTTTCTTTTCTACCACCCATCTCTCCACATTTTTATCTGTCTGTTGCTGTTTCCCATATTTTGTCTTCGTTCATCTTTACGTTAAAATATGCACTAAAATGCGCATCTCTGTGCCTTTTACTATATATATATTACGTGTGGGTATAACTTATTTCCTTAATGAGTTTTTTTCTTTTCTCACATTTCAGTATGACAAAAATTACATCTTTCACCATAGCAATATTTTTCTTTAATTGGGTTTTTCACACATTTCTTTGGACGTGGGTAATTACACACTTTTTCCCCATCTGCATGTTCCCTTGGCATAATATTTACACATTATTTTATCTGTGCTAACGTCATCAGAGATGGAGATGTCTTCCATTTCTCATGCGTGTTTACACATATTATGGATTGTGATACCCCTCACTGGCACAGGTTTCTATTTCTTATATTTTGACGTTTGACTATTTATCTTGCTGTGTATTTCCTCTGCTTGTGGTATTACGTTTTCTAGTGGTACTATCTCATATTTTTTTAACCTATTTCCTCTTCTTAATTTAATCTTAACTATCATTAATTTCCTTCTGGTTTGTTGACTTTCCATTTCAATATTTTCTCAGTTTTTGCTTATATGTTTGTTCATATCCCACAATGCATATTTTCTCATCTATTTGTACCGTTACTAATAATTTAAGATAATTTGGCTTAGCGTGGAGATTCTTAGCATCTGCTCTGATAAGAAGTAATGCTGTGCCGTCGAGCGGACCTGAAGATGTTGCTCACCTATGGTACCTCGTGTGATGCCCGAGTGAGTCTCACTTTTTCCAGACCTCCATAAAAGTCTACACAAATATACTAGTTATTTTTTATTTCACATTTTGGTCTTGTACTCGATTCCATCACGGTATAATGCGTGCGCGATTCCATCACGGTATAATGCGTGCGCGATTCCATCACGGTATAATGCGTGCGCGATTCCATCATGGTATAATGCGTGCGTGAATTTGTTAATGCATGATGTGTGACTGGTATTTCCGTGGCCAGCAGTTTAAAAAAAATACGCTCGAGTTGGCCCTGTTTTGTCCTGTTTTACGCAAGATATACGCATGTTCACGCTAATTTATTTATGAAACTGGTTGTAAAAACTAGCTCTTCTTTATCGCTGTAATTCAGCACCTGGGAAATGGGAGGTAATCAGGTTTAATAGGAGGACAGTCAGGTTAGCTCCAGTTTCATGAATCAAGAGCCACTTACTTCCAAGAACACATACCCACTCCATTAAGAATAAAAAAAATATGGCATTTACGGTGAAACTTTCTGCTCCTGATTTCTTTAAGTGAGATTTGACAGATAATTTAGATCTATCAAGACTTCTCATTTTGAGGCTGAAAGTACGACTTCTCAGACAAAGAAAAACTATTTTACGATCAGTGTAGCACCAGGTACAGAATAATATTAGCTTGATCATTTTAATGCTGAAAGTGACTTGAAACAACCTTACATCTCTTGCTTTATTTTCTGTAGGAATAAAGATTTTGTATTTGAAAGTGATGCAGTTAGCTCAACAAACATTAGGTACAATTTAAAATAATTAGATACTGATTATAATATGTACTTTATAAAAAACTTTTTTTTAGGTACAGGTCACGCCACTTTCCTGCCACAGTAGTTACCACTTTCGGAAGTACTAGGCACCTCCCCCCGACACACTAACCCTACGCACAACAATATAGCCATTGATTGACGGGTAATGGTTAATGGATTGCAACTCGCTCGATGTAAACATACTGTCTCTGATGCGCACATCTTTCATCGATATTAATGCGCCGTAACTTGGCTAAGTATCTTCTGTATTTTTTTCTGGTCACTTTTCCTATAACTTATTTTATGTATTGGTTCCAAAATCCCCCTTTTTTGGCTCGCTTTTCTCCTCCCTAAACTTCCGGAAAACAGCTTCATAATTTTATTTAACGATCGTGGATGTAAGGGTCGAGTGTCAGCTCCTGGCCCTCGCCTCGTAACAAATAGCAGCAGAGTTCCCTCACCTTCTTGGTTCGTGAGCTTTATCACGCATATCTTTTAAAGTTGTGTATGGAGTTCCCTCACCTTCTTGGTTCGTGAGCTTTATCACGCATATCTTTTAAAGTTGTGTATGGAGTGTGCGTCCAAATGTTTTCAACTTCCTGATCAACCTAAGGTTTTAGATATAGCAACATTCGTGTAGTTAGTTTATCTGTTTACCATCAACTTATGTATTATGTACTGCACTTCTTTCCCTTCCCATCTCATGAGGTCCTTTAAGTATCATGTGAATTACGATCATATCTTCCCTGGGCGTTCTATCCTCTTATGTTATGTTCAGTTCTTATAGTCTCTACTTGTAATCCATCACCAGATCATCTAGTCTTTAAGACTTCTTGCAAACATCCGTACTTTCTCTAGTGGCTAAATAAGCTCACCCATGAAGGAGTTCGTATTTATTAAAGATTAGCCGGTATTCTCCCGGCCCGGGCCTTTTCCAAGTGGTGGCCCGGCCTTGGCTCCCTTTTTAGGGAGTGTCTGAGACCTAACTCTCCCATGGGAGGAGGCACAAGTACCTCCTCATCTTTGGGACCAACTGTCCCCAGGCCTAGCCACAAGCTAGGCCTCTCTGGTCTGCCATCCCCGCCCCAAGGGGGCTAATGGGAATGACAGTGTTATGAGCCAAAGGCTCGGGCTCAGGCACCTACCCTACCCTAGAAGGGTTAGGCATGGTGTCGATCAAGGAGTTCGGTTATGGAATTGCTGACCCCCATGATAGGCTTCATACATTTGAGACACATACGTGTGTATGTTAGTTAGTTAGGTACTAGTTGTCAAAGACGTGCGTGTGTAGGTGTCTGTCTCTCTCTTTATCTATGCCTCTTAATCTTAAAATACCGACTCATAAAACTCATCAAATTAAGTGAACAACACAACTTTTGTTTCGCTGGACTAAGCAAAACTTGAGCAATCTTGAACTTCATTATGATAGACTGTTCTAACTTTCTCCATAATGCCACACTTTGCATTCATTTTAGGACTTAATATTCTCTCTCTCTCTCTCTCTTTATATATATATATATATATATATATATATATATATATATATATATATATATATATATATATATATATATATATATATATATATATATATATATATATATATATATATATATATGTGTGTGTGTCTTGCCGAATATGTAAAACTGGTCAATAAATTTCCAAGCCATACATAACGAACGTTCAGTTTCCAGCTACTTAAACAGTAGCTGCTGTGCGTTATTCTCCCTTTTGGTGTTTCCCTATACGTAAATTTAGGCTAAATTAAAGCAATCTGACCAAAAATTAAATAAACTGAATTTTATCCACTTTTTAGATCGTTGACAAGTTTTCGAAAGCAAACATATTATTAAACAAACGATGATTTAGGGTATGGCTTGCGAAATTTAATGTTGTTCTGAAGAAGAGAGGATTAGAGAGCACACGAACAACGGACCATAGTATGGGCAACACAGCTACCACTGTATGCCTTTATAACTGTGAGTTCCGAGCTAAAGAAGGCTCTGCTTAAATTACGCCTCAGATCCTTTTTTTTTTTTTTTTTTTTTTTTTTTTTTTTTTTTTTTTTTTTTTTTTTTTTTTTTTTTTTTTTTTTTTTTTTTTTTTTTTTTTTTTTTTTTGAGGGCGACAGCAGCATTACGCTGGTGTCTGAGGAAGCTGCGGCTTATTTTCATTACATTTCTGAGGAATCCTGTCTGAAGCGTAATTTCTTCAGGCTGACCAGATTTCAAGCCATCCTCCCATCAAAGAGGAAATTCCTTGATCCAAGAAATTAGAGCAAAACTCGTCTTTTTAAGGCCAAACTTATTATTTCCCATTCTTCAGGTGCTGAATAACTCTTCGGGGAGGAACTTCCGAATAATAGTAATTATAACAAACCAATAATAATAATAATAATTAATAATAATAATAATAATAATAATAATAATAATAATAATAGTAATGACAACAACAACAACAACAACAACAACAACAACAACAACAACAACAACAACAACAACAACAACAAGAATAATAATGATGATAATAATAATAATAATAATAATCCAATTGATCCATCGCTGGTGTGTTGGCAGCGGTTTGGGAGTTGCAGTTCTCGTCAGTCCCGGCAGCTCTGCCTCTGATTGCCTACAACGACTTGGAAGGAATCCAAGAGCGTTGAAAATGTGTTGACAAATTCCCCTTTTGGTAGGATCCTCCTCTCGCATAAAAACAGACATAAGTTAAAACAAAACAAAATAAAGACAAGCATAAAAAAAAGACAAATACGTGTTATACACGATCACAGATAAAAAGTTAGATAACACAATACTGAAATAGTGCAAACACAAAGATAAGATACATCAACGCATACACATCCCTGTCCAAAGTTTCAAGAGACCTGTCACCCTTCACACCATTAATCACATCACCTGTCACATCACACCACTCACATCACCGTCACATTACTTCTCTCAGCACCCTTCTCAGGACCCTTTCCAGAGCATAATTCGCCTTGTTCATCTCCCATCTTATCAAGAACCATTTTATTTTTCACACTATTTACATACTACATCTCTAATTTTTATTCCAAATCTTTGTTGGTTCTCGTGAGAGGTGACGGGGCGTAGAAGGGTGTAGAGATTATCAAAAATATTTTATTTGGAAACGCTAAATTCGTAAGATTGATGCAGCTCCTAAGGGTTTAAGGCATTTTTAGCACATTTTCCATTCAGGAGGCCTAGGGTGGTGATCCCCGCTGTCAACTACATATAACCTTAAGCTTCAGGTAATTAGACTTGATCTAAGGGGGAAAATGTTTTTAATTTCTAAGATCAAGAGCCCTATAATAGTATCAAGGCACCTTCTCTCTCTTGAAGAAGAGGTGCAGATATAAATAGCTGGGAAACACAATGAAGGATGGAAGAAATTGATGGACAGGTGACAAGATGCGTGACGCTGGAAACAGTCAGAGCCATTTCCAAGTCTGAATTTTGTATAAGCAAAAAGTCTTAACACATTTATGTACCTTAAGTTAATAAATTATTGAATAAAAAAATAGCCATTTTTACATTACATTTTAATGTATTTCAAGGCCTTTTTTAGAAGTGCAGATTTAATAATTGGAAGTCGAAGTGCCCATAAAGATGGATAATAGCATTACATGCTATTAAGGCAACGCTATGCCAGATTGGCTCACTAAATATATTTCAGTTAAAATTAACTTTATGATCTCATTCGTACAAACTAAATTTTGGAATTTACGTAATCCAAATATCATGTCCAAATCTGACGTCACAATTCAGATGTGGAGTTCAAATGAGATTCGACACCCAATTAGAGGCTTTTCAAACTAGCGTTTAAAATCAGCCAGGTCTCTCCGGTCAGGTCCCAGGGACGAGTCTACTACCTACCGTGTGTTCCGGGGGTCAGCGCCCCCGCGACCAGGTCTAAGACCAGGCCTCCTCTGACCCTTCACCGTTTATCTTCTCTTTCTCTCCTATTCCTCTCTCTCCTCCTTTTTTCACTTTCACTTTCTCCTTTACGTTCCCAGTCTCCACTGCCTTCTCTTCCACTTTTCTATTTCTCCTCCACAATCTCTTCTTTCTCCTAATCACTTTTCGCCTCTATTTCCTCTTTCTATTTTTTCTCCTAGATTTTCTGTTTCAGGTTTCTTCTCTTTCTTCTCATACTCTTCTATTTTCTCCTCCATCTCCTTTTTCACTTTCACTTTTGTTTTTCTTCCCTTTCTATGACTCTGCCTCCTCCTCTTTGTCTGTCTCTCTATTCCCACTTATTATCGTTTTTTTTCAGTTTTATTTTTTCACGTTTTCCCTTTTTTTTTAAATTCAAAAGAACTCTGAGTTTTTTTTATTTCCTACTTATAATGCTTCCTCATTTTCTTTCTCATCCTCTGCATTATTCATTTCCTTCTTTATCTCACCATTCTCTTAATCCTCTTTGTTTTTACTTCTTCCTTTCATTCTCTTTATTCACAATATTACATTGCATATATATATATATATATATATATATATATATATATATATATATATATATATATATATATATATATATATATATATATACACATACTAATTTATTTTTGACTTCTACTACCAACTATTATTATTATTTTAAGTTGTCATCGCCATTATCAGTTTCATCCTCATCTTCTGCCTCTTCACCATCTTCTCCACTTCTTGCCTCTAGTCAACATCTTCCACTTTCAACCGTCTCGTCTTCTCCCTGTCTTCACCATTAACTTTTACCACCATCTTCCGCCATTCTTCAAAATACAAACATTAACTTTTTTCTCTTCGTTTGTGTGTCCTAGTTTATTTTTCTTGGCTTGTGTTCTTCTCTGTCAGTTTGTGTCTGTCAGAGTGTGTTATTGTTTCTGCCTAAAGTTTATGTGGGTCTCCTATTCTATGCATGAGTTTTGTTTATTTTTTAACCATTCTCTTTCGCGATATTTGTCTATCGATTTCTCTCTCTCTCTCTCTCTCTCTCTCTCTCTCTCTCTCTCTCTCTCTCTCTCTCTCTCTCTCTCTCTCTCTCTCTCTCTCTCTCTCTCTCTCTCTCTCTCTCTCTCTCTCTCTCTCTCTCTCTCTCTCTCACTCACTCACTCACTCACTTTGTGCATCTTTTTCTAAATGTGTCTGCAATTTATTAACTGAAATACAATTTTATACTTTTAATCGTCTACATTTTTTTAATAATTTTAACACAAAGCAGAATTTGATCTCAGTAAACCCTGTCAGCAAATCAGGGGATGCTAGCAGACAGCAGACCAAGGTAGGCATCACCGCTCTGATCAGCCGAGCTGTGGAGCTTTCCTTTAACTCCTAATAGGAAGAACATCCTCAATGATCATTCTGTTAACCAGCTGACTTGATATGGGACCACATCTCAGGATTGATGACCCCAGAATCTACTAAATGGGTAGACTACAAGTAGATCCATCATATTTGACTGCCAGAACACATGGCAGTTTGTTCCGGTCAACGCAACAAACCTGGGGAGGTCCTAGTTTTGGCTCAGCCTGAGTTACTGTAGACAGACAACGTTCATCTTTATTACAATAGTAACAACCCTTACACCAATTGTAGGATGTCTTCTTATCTGCTTCGTAGGATGCCTCCTTATCTGCTTTGTAGGATGTCTCCTTATCCGTTTTAAACACTGCAAATGTTCATTCTACAGCAACAACTTCATTATAAAGAGGTAACTTGGCCATCTAACTAATGAAGATAATATATTCAAGACGACAACACTGTGAGAAAATGTCTGTAGGACTATGTGTGTGATTGTTTATCAGACTGTAGGGAGTGGTCTGCAACAAGTGGTCGGTAGAACTTGGTCGGTAGACGTGGTCGGTATGACATGGTCGGTAGGATGAGGTCTGGGTGGTGGATCCTGCGAGAGGTCTGTCTAGGCCAGGGGTCCCCAAACTCTTCACCTCATTGACCCCCTTGGTGAAGTTTCAGTGTGTTCATCGACACAATTTATTAAATGAAAATTTAATAAACAGTAATTTAACTAATAGTGCTACAAATAATAATAATAATAATAATAATAATAATAATAATAATAATAATAATAATAATAATAATAATAATAATAATAATAATAAATATTTAAATTATGAAAATTATAAGGTTTAACAAGCTGTGCTTTGCTGAAACTGTTATGATGTAAATATCGTGCTAAAAATATCTAACATAGACAGGGCTCACAGCAATGACTTTAAGTTGGAAAAATTCAGGTTCAGGAAGGATATAGGAAAGCACTGGTTTTGTAATAGAGTTATGGATGAGTGGAACAAACTCTTCAGTACAGTTATAGAGGCTAAAACGTTGTATAATTTTAAAAAAAGGTTAGATAAATACATGAGTGGGTGTGGGTGGTTGTTAGCTGGACCTGACTAGCTTGTGCTACTAGGTCAGATGCCGTGCTCCTTCCTTAGGTGAATGTGACCTGACCTCACTAGGTTGAGGCATTGGCTTAAGCCGGTAGGAGACTTGGACTTGCCTCGCATGGGCCAGTAGGCCTGTAGCAGTGTTCACTCTTTCTTATGTTTTTCTTATGAGCATCAACAAGGACATTAATATATTTGGTTGGAGACTGGTGAGTTTTAGAGGTAAGTCACCACTCTCTTTTAAGCTCAGTCTGTTCCTCTGCTTAGTTAGAATTGCATTTGCATGGCTAAAACCAGCTTCAGCCATGTACAAACTTGGGACTGCAATTAAAAATGACTCAAAGATTGCACAGAACAGGGGATATTTAACACCAGTATTTACAAAGCCCCAATAGTCACTTAAGATTTTACTTCTGAACAGTTCACGTCCCCAGATATTTACTAACCCCTTTTTGATACCCCAGCCATAGTCTCATCGACCCTTAGGGGTCGACAATGACCACTTTGGAGAACCCTGCTCTAAGCAATCCGATCTAGGAGATCCAGTCTAGGTTGTACAGTCTAAGTCACTCTTGCCCTTGGTACACTTGCAGAGTATGTGCATATCCATAGTCACCCATTAATTTCCTCGATGTCTTACCCCCTGTCTCTCAGTCACCCACCTAACTGCTCACCACCGCCTCAGCCATCATGCATTTCTGCCACTGTAACCTATTGTTGCTCAGGTTTCATCTAACGGAAGAATAAGACGCTCGGGGCTCTAGACGTGGAAGCAAGGAACTTTTGACGGGGAAGTGTTAGGAGAATTTAGTGGAAGAATCTGAAGTGTTAGGAGAATTTGTTGGAGAAATGGGAAGAGTTGGTGGGTGGATGGAGTAGGTACGTGATGAGCTCAAGCTTTTGGGATCAGCGTTCGTTGGAGGTTTCCTTAAAAAATGGGACAAAACGCTAATGGACCTTGGATATTTGGTCTTGTCGAAAGTGAAAGATGTTATTTGATGCTTACGGTATATATGAGTAAATGAATGAATGAGTCCCGTTGCACAAATAACCTGCACATAAAAGAGAGAAGTTTACGACGACGTTTTGGTCCGTCTAGGATCATTTACAAAATGTGTGTGTATGTGTGTGTGTGTGTGTGTGTGTGTGTGTGTGTGTGTGTGTGTGTGTGTGTGTGTGTGTGTGTGTGTGTGTGTGTGTGTGTGTGTGTGTGTGTGTATGTGTGTGTGAGTGCGCGATCATACTATGATATACAACAAATATTTTTGCTTCTGAAAAATAAGAGCGTTTTAGCTTCACTGATAACAGTTATCACAAACACATCAGATTCCTATATGTGCATTATAGTTTTTTACAGATACAGCCAGTACAATGCCTTGAAGCATATACCTCAGATAACTTTCCACTCCAGAGAGTTAATGTCTCGCAGTGCAACATTTCATAGAGCTGAAACACGAACGTCGTACCCTAGAACATGTGTCGACTATTTACTATATTTATGTTATGGTTTCTGTGCTCTATGGGACATGAACATCTATATTAAGGGTAACTCATTGTGTGTTCAGTGTTCGGGAACGCGTGCTGTGTACATAACAATTTACAGCACATTTACGATAGTTGTAAACACGTAGCGAAGGTTCATGCTCCGTCAATCAGCCACGATTTAATACAGTCGTCGGTAGCGGCTCTGGAAGGGAGTAATGGGCAAGTATCTGGGGACATCTCATGTCTAATTCTTGTAAAATTTGCGGTTCATAAAGTGTCGTTCAAATGAAATGTCATGAACTCTGGAGTTGTGGTCTTGAGGGAACTATTCTGCTAGTATTAGAATATTCATAACAGTGCATCTAGAAGTAAACAAGGCTTGTAAAAGATGAGAAAAAGATATATTCAGTATAATACATTTTCTGATAAAAGTAAGAGTTTTTCAGTGAAAAGTAAAATTTATTTTTAAACGCTTTCACAAGGGTCTTAATTGAATTAAAATAGAGTAAAAATATATCAGAAAAACTATATGAAAAATTTTTATCAATAAGAATTTTGCAAGATACATATTTAAAAAAATTTGGAAATATATAGTGAATAAATTAAGTGATATACTGAAATATCATTTTTGCTTTTCTAAAAAATTCCTTCTACTCAGTTTAGCTATTTTTTTTCGCACAAATAAAAGTGACATTAACAATCCATCATAAAAACAAGAAGTAAATTGGCCAGTTACATTAATGAAGATAGTTTACTCAATTACCTCAATACGATTGGACTGCTCCAGTCGACGAACAGCAACCATTGACGTGAATAAAAAAAACTACGTAACAGTGACTATGGAACAATACTCTTCTCCAGACTGAGGGACTCACCACCTCAAAACTTTAAGGGTGATGGACTGATTACATCGTCTTCAAGTCTCTTCTGCTTCTATCAACTTTTCTGTACTCGACTGAAGAAACCTACTGTGTAGGCGAAACGTTTCGAAATAAAGATACCTAACTGTTGCATATGTGTCTTACCTAACAACAAAAATAATTTACATTAAATGTTAATTAATAATGATAAAATAATAATAATAATAATGCGGTATTAACAATATTTCAGTACCTGTTCTTTCAAGAAATACACAAGTGCTCGAGCATTAAACAGAATATACCTACATACACAGCTACAGACTTGGATAAGACTTAACTAGGTAACTCTTTTATATACAGGAAGTTTAAGAGGAATGGGGAAAACATTCGATTTGAAATACCATTTATCAAAGGAACAACATTAAAAAAATAACGACGCAGGTGAAAATAGCAGGTTTTTACTATGGCAGTTTCTTGCTATATTTCAGGTTTATCAGGTCAGTAGAGCTAAACAGTGTCACAGTGAAAGTGCACTCTGCACCTATGTCTTTTTTAATTACTCTCTGTAGTGCGCCTTTGTATCCATTCAGTAAGACAGTAAAAAGAGTAAATAGATAATATAGTGCAAAATCACAACGCATTTAAACGAAATGAAGTGAGAGTAAATTATAATTTTAAAAAATTAAATGTGGTTACAGAGAGAAAGCAGAAGTAAAAATATTTAGAAGTATTCATTTGCAATGATTCCAAGTGTACGTAACGCGCACCTCAAGGATCGTCTTTTGCAGCAGCAGCAGCTATAAGACCCTTGCTGATCCTCTCAAGTCTTCATGACGGTTTTCACGGCAGCAGCAACCATCGGGGATAGCTGCTGCTCCTGTCCCTTCACCAGGTATTGATGTTGCTATGCAGCAACCATCAGGGATAGCTGCTGCTCCTGTCCCTTCACCAGGTATTGATGTTGCTATGCAGCAACCATCAGGGATAGCTGCTGCTCCTGTCATGTCACCAGGTGTTGTTCTATTGTAGCAGCCACCAGGGATCCCTGCTGCCTCTGTCACGTCAGTAGGTGTTGATGCTGCTATGCAGCAACCATCAGGGATCCTTGATGCTCCTGTCACGTCACCTGGTGTTGATGTTGCTATGCAGTACCCATCAGGGATCCCTGCTGTCCCTGGCTGCTATGCAATAACCATCAGGGATCCCTGCTGCCCCTTTCTTGTCACCTGGTGTTGATGTTGCTGTTCAGCAACAATCAGGGATCCCTGCTTCTCTTGGTTGCTATACAGCAACCATCAGGGATCCCTGCTGGTCCTGTGACGTCACTAAGTGTTGTTGCTATGTAGCAATCATGAGGAATACCTGCTGCTCCTGTCACGTCCCCTGGTGCTGTTGCTGTGCAGCAGCCATCAAGGATCTCTACTATGTCACCTAGTGTTGTTGCTTTGTAACAAGGCATTCTATCTCACCGGTGGTCTCATATTTCAACTAATATAATTTCATTTTGACACAATTCAGAATGCAATTTATCAATTATATCAATTTATTCCAAAACATCCACATTACCAAACACCCCTGCAAGATTTGATAATTATTTTCCTTTCATCATGATACAGACAATCGAATAAACAGCTGTTCACTAATGGCATTAAAAAGAAAAAAACTATATTACTATGTGTACATGAATGGTATAAAATACAGACAAGATCAAAATTAGACACATGTGCAACATCTGAGTATCTTTATTGTAGACGTTTCGCCATCCAGTGACTTGATATAATATAATACAGTGGCTTTATATAATATAATACAGTGACTCTATATAATATAATACAGTGGCTTTATAAAGTATAATACAGCGGCTTTATATAATATAATACAGTGTCCTTATATAATATAATATAATGGCTTTATATAATATAATACAGTGACTTTATATAATATAATAGTGTCCTTATATAATATAATATAATGGCTTTATATAATATAATACAGTGACTTTATATATTATAATACAGTGACTTTATATAATATAATACAGTGTCCTTATATAATGTAATACAAATTCCTGTTATGTCCTTGAATTTATATTGATAAAGCCACTGGATAGCGAAACGTCTACAATAAAGATACTCAGATGTTGCACATTTGTCAATTTTTTAAATTACTATATATTAATTATTTGCATTCTCAGTCATGAAACTGCGCATGCTGTCAATTACATGCTGCACCTGGGAAACAATGCAAATCAGGGTCATTCTTTGAGGTGCTCGAGTCTACTGGTAACACGCACAATATCAACATAACATAATTCATGGAAATATGTACACAAACCTAACTAAATCAACCGCCAAAGCTTGTGGTGCAAATATGTACATGTGGTAGTTGTTTTCCCCCGCGTATAATTTCTCACAACAAGATTTAACATGTAACTGAGAGTCCGTAACGAGGTTATGTTGATCTTAACACAACAACAATCAATGTCAGTTGTAATTATCAGTAAGACGTATCTTGCTTCTTGATATATCAAGAATGTAATAGATTATAACAGAGTGAGTTGTTGGTTCCATTGTAGGACTGATGGATCTTACGAAGAGCCTGAAGGAAAATGGGAGTAATAGTAACAGAGTTAATTATCGACACTACACTCATCTTTTCTATTAATCCCACTGTACGCTTCTTGATATGGCAAAGAAAGTCTCATCCTAATATTATTATTATCTGATTTATGTGGAAGCGCTGATTCCGTACGGGTCATACAGCGTCTGGGGAATGAAAGGCAGTTACACTTGATTCTAAGGAAGGGCTGCTACAATTACACTTGATTCTAAGGAAGGGCCGCTACAATTACACTTAATTCTAAGGAAGGGCCGCTACAATTACACTTGATTCTAAGGAAGGGCCGCTACAATTACACTTGATTCTAAGGAAGGGCCGCTACAATTACACTTGATTCTAAGGAAGGGCCGCTACAATTACACTTGATTCTAAGGAAGGGCCGCTACAATTACACTTGATTCTAAGGAAGGGCCGCTACAATTACACTTGATTCTAAAGAAGGGCCGCTACAATTACACTTGATTCTAAGGAAGGGCCGCTACAATTACACTTGATTCTAAGGAAGGGCCGCTACAATTACACTTGATTCTAAGGAAGGGCCGCTACAATTACACTTGATTCTAAGGAAGGGCCGCTACAATTACACTTGATTCTAAAGAAGGGCCGCTACAATTACACTTGATTCTAAGGAAGGGCCGCTACAATTACACTTGATTCTAAGGAAGGGCCGCTACAATTACACTTGATTCTAAGGAAGGGCCGCTACAATTACACTTGATTCTAAGGAAGGGCCACTACAATTACACTTGATTCTAAGGAAGGGCCGCTACAATTACACTTGATTCTAAGGAAGGGCCGCTACAATTACACTTGATTCTAAGGAAGGGCCGCTACAATTACACTTGATTCTAAGGAAGGGCCGCTACAATTACACTTGATTCTAAGGAAGGGCCGCTACAATTACACTTGATTCTAAGGAAGGGCCACTACAATTACACTTGATTCTAAGGAAGGGCCGCTACAATTACACTTAATTCTAAGGAAGGGCCGCTACAATTACACTTGATTCTAAGGAAGGGCCGCTACAATTACACTTGATTCTAAGGAAGGGCCGCTACAATTACACTTGATTCTAAGGAAGGGCCGCTACAATTACACTTGATTCTAAGGAAGGGCCGCTACAATTACACTTGATTCTAAGGAAGGGCCGCTACAATTACACTTGATTCTAAGGAAGGGCCGCTACAATTACACTTGATTCTAAGGAAGGGCCGCTACAATTACACTTGATTCTAAGGAAGGGCCGCAACATTTTCAGTGTTCATGATCCTTCAGTGAAGGTAGTGTGGCCAGACGCACATGTAAACCAGAACATTTTTGTGTGGATAATGGCGGCAGTAGTTAAACACTGTTAGTAATTCTCAACAGATAGCCTTGATATAGGTCATAAGGGATTACATGTCTTTGAAAATGTAATCTCTCATGACCTATGTATGTAATTTTATATATCCCTTAACTTTTTTAATTCTTGACGATAGTATTTAAGAATAAATTTGATTGGAAATGTTTTGATTACTCTCTCTCTCTCTCTTTCTCTCCGCTACCCAAAGACACTCACTACCTTACTTAACTACTCACTGAACCCATATTAAACCCATGGGGACCGTCACATACATTCAGCATATGGGGTCCTGTGAAGTCAATGGATTTTTGACGTCTGTTTAGCGACACATTAGGACGATCACTTGACAACGAGATAACCGAGTCAGTAACAGTGATAGTAGACGCACAAGATTGTGATAATCGGAGTAGAACTGATGGTAATCATACGAAGACCCAGTGGTACACACAGCTCTGTAAGTGGCAGTGGTACACACAGCTCTGTAAGTGGCAGTGGTACACACAGCTCTGTAAGTGGCAGTGGTGCACGCAGCTCTGTAAGTGGCAGTGGTACACACAGCTCTGTAAGTGGCAGTGGTACACACAGCTCTGTAAGTGGCAGTGATACACGCAGCTCTGTAAGTGGCAGTGGTACACACAGCTCTGTAAGTGGCAGTGATACACACAGCTCTGTAAGTGGCAGTGGTGCACGCAGCTCTGTAAGTGGCAGTGATACACACAGCTCTGTGAGTGGCAGTGGTACACACAGCTCTGTGAGTGGCAGTGGTACACACAGCTCTGTAAGTGGCAGTGATACACACAGCTCTGTAAGTGGCAGTGGTACACACAGCTCTGTAAGTGGCAGTGGTACACACAGCTCTGTAAGTGGCAGTGGTACACACAGCTCTGTGAGTGGCAGTGCTACACACAGCTCTGTGAGTGGCAGTGGTACACACAGCTCTGTGAGTGGCAGTGCTACACACAGCTCTGTGAGTGGCAGTGCTACACACAGCTCTGTGAGTGGCAGTGCTACACACAGCTCTGTGAGTGGCAGTGGAGTAACACAAGCAGCTCAAGGCTGTAGTGTACAGCCCCAATGCTCTTATTTTAATATCGGCATTGGCCGGAAGGAGTGGAGGGTGGCGAGAGAACCTTCTGGATTTCAATCTTTGACTAACACTCCTGGATAATTCAGCGTGGTTATAAATACCCCTAATAAAAGTAGAGGAACATATTATAATTCTGAGCAGATAGCCTCTGTGTGGACATCGAAGTTCTCTGCTAACTGCTTTCACATATACTCCCATGTTCTCTCTCTCTCTCTCTCTCTCACTTACAGACTATATTCAAATTAAGAATCTCTCACTCACTTCTTCCTTTCTTTCCAGCTTCTATTCTCCGCTATTAGTCTTACGTTTGACCCACCACACTGCAAGTCACTTGTCTCCCACCTTGAAGTGGCCGCTACTTCACTTTCCTTGTGGGCCCCAGGCAGGTCTCGGCAGACCTGGTATTCACGGTGCCTGTCACTGCTGAATGGCAGCTCCATCGCCTGCCTGTCAGACTCTTTCAGATAGCAAGGCATCAGGCCGCTCCGTGACGGGTGTTGGTGGATGTAAGATCCTGTCCTGCTGTGTCTCAGGGATTTGACGATATTTCATAATCGCATTAGTGTATTTGAAGATTTTGGCAGAGAAGACTTATCACATGGACCACTGCAACAGTATTCCGCCTTCATACTGTGTTTCACAAAATTAACTTACTAAAAGAATAAGAAGCAGTGTTTTAGGAGTAGCAGTGGTAGTTATAGTTGTGGATGTTGTAGTAGCAGTAGTATGAATAGTTGTAGTAGTAGTAGAAGTAGTAGTAATAGAAATAGTAGTAGTATCATGAGGAGCACTAAACCCGTAGGGATTATAAAGCTCCTGTGGCGGGGATAGAAGGCATTCTGTCTTAATTCAGGGAATTGGAGCACAGATCCATTTACCTAGAACAAGAGCCCCTCACTAGCATCAAGAAACCTTCCTTGAGGGGAGTAGTAGTAGTAGTAGTAGTAGTAACAGTAGAAGTAGTAGTAGTAGTAGTAGTAGTAATAGTAGTGGAACGAGTTGCAGCAGCATTAGTAACAGTAGTAGTAATAGCAGCTACAACAGTACTACTAATAGCAGTAGTTATGCCATGCGAATATATTCTGATCAACAGAGAGGAGTACCACCCAAGTGCAATTCACCCCATAACAACAAAACAAAGTGAGATGGTAACCTCTCACGCTCTAACTCTGCCGTGGACAGCTTGAAGGATACACATGCAAGCATCCCATGTAAGTCTACCGGTACATGTACCTCCTCCTCGATCTGATATCTCTGGGAGTGAGCTCTCTGTTGAATTGCTCGACGGTATGGTCCCATTTGGCCGAAGAGCTGAGAGGGGCCAAAGATTTTACCGTCCAATGCGGAAAGATTGCAAACCGTATCCAGAAACCGTTCTTGATACTTTTATTCGTTCAGGTTTTCACGGTCACTCACAATGATAATCGTTATAAATAAGAAATTATTTAATCAGTGACTATTAAGCCAAAAAATTAATGTTCACAAATATTTAGCATCATGTCCTGTAAATTAATTATTTTTAATAATATCATTTTTAAAATAACTAATATACCATAAAATTATTATAAAATATATGAATTTTAATGGATATCATGACGTTATTTTGAACAAAATTATCATTAAATATTAGACAAATAATTATTTATTATGACATGTTTATTATTATTATTATTATATTGTTATTATTATTGATGTAATTAATATGTTTTATGTCATAATTAGCATCATCCTCTCTATCATCGTAACCATAATCACTATATTCGTATAATGATCATTATTATCTGTTATGAAAAATAAAGGATATTTCTTAATCGTTTCACGAAATATTCATTATTGTTGTGTTTTCAGATGGAGATGAAGAAGAATCACGAGAATTTGAGGGAATTCATTTTTATTTTGGGTCAGTTCAGTTGCAGATTATAAAGTTTACAGAGAAACATATACCGAAAGAGAAAGAGAGAGTGAGAGAGAGAGAGAGAGAGAGAGAGAGAGAGAGAGAGAGAGAGAGAGAGAGAGAGAGAGAGAGAGAGAGAGAGAGAGAGAGAGAGAGAGAGAGAGAGAGAGAGAGAGAGAGAGAGAGAGAGAGAGTATAAGCGTCATTTGGCAAATATTAAGGTAAGAGTTAGTATTTAAGTCGCCGACATTCCGAATCTTCGTAGACCACCAATCAATTAATCAGAAGCAGGAAACAAAATGTGAGCGATTGGAGGAAATCAAAAGTTGGTTTAGTATGTATTTGTATGAAGTCAGGTGGAATCTCATCATAGTTCAACAGGTATATTTATCCCTATATATAATATAGGACTGTACCACCTCTAGAACTGTCCTGGGGACCCTCATCCTCAGAGAAAAGAATAAACTTGTTTCAGGGAAAACTCAAGGTTCTCCCTGAAGCTGTTTGAAAATTTTGTCCTACCACCCCCTATATATTCTATATATTCTGTTACTGCTGCTCATTTAGGCTGGTATTCAAACTGGAGTAGATTGAAATATTAATGACCCTCATCTTCAAAGAAAAGAATAAGCTTACTTCAGGGAAAACTCAAGGTTCTCCCTGGAGCTGTTTAAATACTGTCTTCTACCACCCCCTATATTCTATATTCTATGTAGACTTTATTTAATGACAAAATACATTGACAAAAATAAAATAGAGAGCAGAACAACATAGATAACATCTCAGAGATACAAATCGAATTCTTCGTCCAGCTCCCCGACGGTGGGCCGCGTACCCAGAAAGGTGAAGGCATTTCCTCTCTCGATCACAATACTGAGTCTCTGAAAGAGGAAGCTGGCCGCCCTGTGATCGTTGGTTTCTATGATGAGTTTTTCACCCAGCTCTTTGAGGAACTTTAAAGCACACTTGCCGCATACTCCAAGGGTCTCCGACCCTATTGGGATGAAGTTATAGCAAGGGGGAAGGCCTTCATATTTGTGAGTCTTCTGGGTCTTCCTGAAGTTGGCAGCTCCAACCCCTTCAGCTTCGGAGTGTGGCAAGTAAGTGTCTGCCAACGGGGCGGCACAGGTGTAGTCCCAGGCAATCTGCTTACCATCCTTCTAGGGTAGCATAATGGCTCCATCAGGACGATTTTGATTTCCGTCAGGCCTTCGTACCTGGGATTCCCGGTATATATATATATATATATATATATATATATATATATATATATATATATATATATATATATATATATATATATATATATACCGGGAATCCCAGGTATATATATATATATATATATATATATATATATATATATATATATATATATATATATATATATATATATATATATATATATACCGGTGGAGCTGCCAGCTTCAGGAAGACCCAGAAGACTCACAAATATGAAGGCCTTCCCCCTTGCTATAACTTCATCCCAATAGGGTCGGAGACCCTTGGAGCATGCGGCAAGTGTGCTTTAAAGTTCCTCAAAGAGCTGGGTGTTAATGTTGCAGTTTAAAAACTGTAGTGTAAAGCACCCTTCTGGCAAGACAGTG
>NC_091325.1:15747336-15757336 GCF_038502225.1 Cherax quadricarinatus
TTGATGGGGAACAAATGTCTACCTAGAATTTAGGTAAATGTATACATTCATCGTATTCTTCTGGTATTTAGTCTCGTTAACACTTCTTTCTACGACTAAACTATTTCCATATGTTTAACACTTTAAGCCACTTTTACGTTTTATGGCTGTTGGGGCAATATTAGTGAATAACTCTGAGTCAAGATTATAGTAGCTTTTAATATTTTTGCATATTTATATAAATCACCTCTCGATCTTCGTCTTATATACTTTAATAAATCAACAACAGGTTGCCTGGTCAGAGAAGAGGGCACAATTATTATACGGAGGATCGATCCTCCACTAAGTCCCCCAGGCTGCATGATCCACAGGGGTTTAGTTCATGTCGAAATGTCGTAAATCAATTCAGCTCTTCTATGTACGTTTCAAACGATTAATCTATCAGAAGCTTAACTAATTTCTTACTGAGCTCATCACTCTCTGGGATTCCTAAGATAATTTTCTTTCCATCTAAAGCTTCCGCTAATGTTTCATCAATATACCTTCCATTAGAAAAAAATTACTTAGTACAGTAAACCAGAGGCACTGATCCGCACATTACGGTTTAGAAAATATTCTTATATCGCCTTTTTCAATGGCACTTTCTGTTGATAATAATAGTCTGAACGATCATTAGTGGATAATCTGAAGATGAGAACAATGCATAGGATTAAAATGCTTTTTACAGCGGTTTAGAGTGGCATATGTTCCAAGTGGGGTAGCGTTTCACAGTTAAATGAAATATTAATAGATTACCGACTTGTTCTTTTGCCTTTTATCCTCTCCGTGTAGTGTATATATATATATATATATATATATATATATATATATATATATATATATATATATATATATATATATATATATATATATATATATATATATATATATATATATATATATATATATATATATATATATATATATATATATATAAAGCGAGAGAGAGCGAGCGGGAGGAAAGGGTGGAGAGTGAAACACATGTAGCAACTTTATCATATATGAAGATTGAGACACTTATGCACCATATGGGAATGTTTATTCAGGAAACGTTTCGCCACACAGTGGCTTCATCAGTCCAATACAAAGTAGAAAGGCGTAAGGAGAGGAGGAGTTTGAGGTAATCAGTCCCTCAGCCTCGACTCCAGGCTGAGGGACTGATTACCTCAAACTCCTCCTCTCCTTACGCCTTTCTACTTTGTATTGGACTGATGAAGCCACTGTGTGGCGAAACGTTTCCTGAATAAAGATTCCCATATGTTGCATAAGTGTCTCAATCTTCAACTTGTCGGTTTTTCAAACCATTCATCATTTATCATTAGTATTTAACAAAGTTTGGCCCTACAAGGGCTGCATCAGCTCTATGACTTGATAAACCTCTGATGAAAAAGGCTTCGCTCTGCTGCCTGAATTGCACATTCATCGTCCATCCACTACTTGTCACTCGCTACGGATATAATACACTATCCCCGTCAATGACCTCTGACTTCTGGACACGATAACATTTCCTGAAAAGTTCCTCATCTTCAACTTTAACTCGTTTTGCATGAATATGTCAGAACTTCACTTGCCTTACAATCATGTTTAAGAATCTCCAACCTGCCCTCCAACTTTGAGGACGTCCAAAAAACGGCAACTGTCCCACAAGACGGGCAACCAATATAAGCTCTCCCTTGCAACTTTTTTTCATATTACATCAGTGATCCTTAGAATTAACTTGGAACACTTTTTTTTTTTTTAAGAAATTTGGTGTATGAGTAACCCTCTCAGAAAACTAAATAAAAGGTAAGGTTGTGAGAGGGTTTTAGCTTAACCTCGTACCCATTACATATGATGCCAAAAATAACCAAAAGGCACAATACCATGACTGGAACAATACGCAAATAATCTGCACATAGGAGAGAGGAGCTTGCGACGACGTGTGTGACTTTGTAAATGTTCCAAGTCGGACCTGAACGTCGTCGTAAGCTCCTCTCTCCTATGTGCGGGTTATTTGAGCATATGTTGTCAAATATTAAGTTAAACAATTCTATAGATTAACAGTATGACAATAACAGTACTAGAGTCCAGTTCTGAATTGAGGTGAGGCGAGATTAGAGTACTTTCCGTGTAAAATATACACGCTTTAAGGGTGAATGAGAGAAAAGCAAATAGAGATATAGAGAGGAGAATCAAAGGGTATGAGGATGTGGGGAAAGCCATCCCAAAGACCCCTACTATGGGGCCATTGTACCGTCACTCCCGCATATTAACAGCGTGAAGGAATTTGCCAATATAGTGCGGAAGAGTAGCTCTATCGGTAGGACCTACTCTCTTTCTTTCTTTCTCTCTCTTTCTCTCTTGATCTCTCTCCTCCTCACACACACACACAGACAGACACATAAAGGTTCTCCGTATATTTTGTTAGTTCATATTATCCTAATTTAGTGCAGACTTATTTTATAGGAGCAACCTTAATATAATTTTCAGTCGCATACTTACTAGGTACATGAATAGAGGAATAATCAAGCTCCATCTGTGAGCTTCTGCTCTCACTTAAGTTATCGTAAATGTCTGTTGTGAGAATGTGTTGCATATGTTAGTCAGTTCAGGAATAAATGATCGTTGATAGAATGACGTACTTTAGACAGGCACATGTAGAATGAAGATGCTGATAATTTCCTGGCCTATAAGAGTTGATTTCTGAGTGTCCATGAAATTGGACAAGGAGATGATATGAGTAACATTTAAATCTATCATTGTTTCTCCAGTGTTTAAAGCTATGATGCAGTGATATACTCCCAGGATGGCCAATTTAGGGAACGTGAATTGACTGTACTTCACTTTTTCCAAAAGTCAGAAATAGGATTAAGGTTAATTTAAGATCTAAATAAACATATTGATGTTGCTGGAGACTTTTTTTCATGTAGTTAAATTTAAAGGCTAAAGAACTGTTATCGTACCTCAGTATACCTTTTCTGAGGCATACTGAGACCCTCTCTGGACTGCAACCCACAGCAGGTATCTACTTACTGTTAAGTGATCAGAGGCAATAGGTGTAAGAAAACATGCCCAACGTTTCCACCTGTGCCTGGAACAAACCACGGTCCCTCAGTTGTGAGACGAAGGAACTGTCAATTAAGGCAAACTTTTAAATATGACGTCTCTAATCTAACCTCTTTCACTCGCCTCTAACTAACTTCGACCCTTCACCTTTAATCTAACCTTTGCCATCCACGCATATTCTAGATTCTCTTCACCTCTAATCTAACCTTTCCATCTGCTTGCCTATTTACGTGATTACTTAATCACGTACTTATGAAAGAGAGAAATGTAGAGGAATTAGAGACTAGAAGGGCATTAGGGATTAAAAGAGAGCAGAGTGGAGAAGACAGAATGATAGGGAAGGGATAGAGATCTGAGGGAGAATAAGAGACAGGAGCACAGTTCACCTTGCAAGAGGAATAACACGTCTCGAGGAATTCCACAGCTCACCAAACATGATACGGAATGATGAAATTAAGACACGTGTAACATCTGGGTATCTTTATTGTAGACGTCTACAATGAAGATACCCAGATGTTGCACATATGTCTTAATTTTATCTTGTCGGTATTGTATACCATTCTTGTACAACATGATACGGAATGGCAGGAACGTTAACTTCATAAGCAGACTCACCATGCTGATAATAATGTTGGTAAAATTACCGACAATATGGTAGTTGAAAGGCCACATGGGTAACTAATGAGACACATTACTGTAGTAACGTTTCTCTTTCCAGGAGCTTTGTCAAAAAAAAAAAAAAGATATTGGCTTTGCAAAGCACCTGAAGAGCGAAACGTTACCGAAATAAATGTCTCACTCGTTTCGAATGCGTCCTTTCTCATATCATGGTTCTTTAACGTATTTGTTGATGGCGTTGTTAAAAATGTGAATGACGGAGCATTGGAGAAAGATGTGGAATTACAAGATAACGAATCGGATACGAAGTGAGAGTAATCGCAAATGTTCTTTTGGAGGATTCAGAAGAGAAGCTCCAAAGGTTGGCGGAAGAATTTAAGAGAATGTGTAAAAGATTTGTAGGAGAAGGAAATTAAAGTGAACAAAGAAAAGAGCAAGGTGATGAGAGTAGCAAAAAAGTCTAGGCAACAAAAGATTGTATATCGGATCAGAGGGGGGAGTTTGGAGATATTGAATGCATTTAGATATTTGGGAGTGGACATATCGGTAGATGGATTTAGAAAAGATGAAGTGTACAATAGAATAGATGGGGGTAAAAAGGTAAGTGGTGTGTTGAGACATCTATGGCATATATGAGTGTGAGGTATGGGCTTGTAACGTTGCAGTAATGAGGAGGATAGAGGCGTGACAATGTCGTGTTGACGAACAATGTGTGGTGTGAATATCATGTGAAAAATTAGAAGCAAACAAACTGGAAGACAGTGTAAAGTTACTATAGGTATAATTCAGGTGAGTGAGGAATAGTTGTTGAGATGGCACATTTAGAGAGAATGGAGCAGATTAAGATAAACAAGAGAGTGTGTGAATCATGGATGGAAAGGAGGTGGAGGGTAGAGGTCGTCCTAGGAAGGGTTGGATAGAGGGGGGGTAAAGGATGTTGCGAATACTAAAGGAATACTAAAAGAAAGTTTGTGTGAGCGTGTTAGAAGTGGAAGCCTCTGGTCTATATGGTCTGACATGCTGGTGAAGTATTAGCAAGATAACATGATAAAATATATATATATATATATATATATATATATATATATATATATATATATATATATATATATATATATATATATATATATATATATATATAATATATATATATATATATATATATATATGCACATATATATATATATATATATACATATATATATATATATATATATATATATATATATATATATATATATATATATATATATATATATATATATATATATATATATATATATATATATATGTCGTGCCGAAGATGTAAAACTGGTCAATTAGCAAGAACTCATTTAAAATTAAGACCTTTCCAAGATTTTTTCTTATACGTTTAAAGATATATTTTTTTCTTTAATGTTAATGTATAAATTTTTAAATTTGCACCAAAAGAAACATAGAAAACTTACCTAACCTTGTTATAACAAGAGCAATTTATTTTAGCCTAACCCAGCTAAATGTATTTTAGATTTGTTTACAATAAATTAATACTAAACAAACACAGTGAAATATATTTTTTTCGTTAGGTTCAGAATGTTTTTGGCGAAATTATTGCATACACAAATTTTCGCTTGTCCTATATGGCAAGATGAGCGTTGTTATTTAAGCCAAGTTCGCAAGTTCTGCCTATTCGGCACGACATATATATATATATATATATATATATATATATATGCCGAATATGTAAAACTGATCAATTAGCAAGAACTCATTTAAAATTAAGTCCTTTCTAAAATTTTCTCTTATACATTTAAAGATATATTTTTTTCATTAATGTTAATGTAAAAATTTATAATTTTACACCAAAAAGTACTTAGAAAACTTACCTAACCTTATTATGACAAGAACAATTTATTTAAGCTTAACCCAACTAAATATATTTTAGATACGTTTACAATAATTTAATACTAAACAAATACAGTGAAATATATTTTTTTCGTTAGGTTCAGAATCATTTTGGCGAAATTATTGCATACTCAAATTTTCACTTGTCCTATATGGCAAGATGAGCGTTGCTATTTATCGCAAGTTCTGCCTATTCGGCACGACATATATATATATATATATATATATATATATATATATATATATATATATATATATATATATATATATATATATATATATATATATATACATATATATGTCGTGCCGAATATGTAAAACTGGTCAATTAGCAAGAACTCATTTAAAATTAAGTCCTTTCTAAAATTTTCTCTTATACATTTAAAGATATATTTTTTTCATTAATGTTAATGTAAAAATTTATAATTTTACACCAAAAAGTACTTAGAAAACTTACCTAACCTTATTATAACAAGAACAATTTATTTAAGCTTAACCCAACTAAATATATTTTAGATACGTTTACAATAATTTAATACTAAACAAATACAGTGAAATATATTTTTTTCGTTAGGTTCAGAATCATTTTGGCGAAATTATTGCATACTCAAATTTTCACTTGTCCTATATGGCAAGATGAGCGTTGCTATTTAAGCCAAGATCGCAAGTTCTGCCTATTCGGCACGACATATCTATATATATATATATATATATATATATATATATATATATATATATATATATATATATATATATATATATATATATATATATATATATATATATACATATATATATATATATATATATATATATATATATATATATATATATATATATATATATATATATATATATATATATATATATTTTTTTTTTATTATCACACTGGCCGATTCCCACCAAGGCAGGGTGGCCCGAAAAAGAAAAACTTTCACCATCATTCACTCCATCACTGTCTTGCCAGAAGGGTGCTTTACACTACAGTTTTTAAACTGCAACATTAACACCCCTCCTTCAGAGTGCAGGCACTGTACTTCCCATCTCCAGGACTCAAGTCCGGCCTGCCGGTTTCCCTGAACCCCTTCATAAATGTTACTTTGCTCACACTCCAACAGCACGTCAAGTATTAAAAACCATTTGTCTCCATTCACTCCTATCAAACACGCTCACGCATGCCTGCTGGAAGTCCAAGCCCCTCGCACACAAAACCTCCTTTACCCCCCTCTCTCCAACCTTTCCTAGGCCGACCCCTACCCCGCCTTCCTTCCACTACAGACTGATACACTCTTGAAGTCATTCTGTTTCGCTCCATTCTCTCTACATGTCCGAACCACCTCAACAACCCTTCCTCAGCCCTCTGGACAACAGTTTTGGTAATCCCGCACCTCCTCCTAACTTCCAAACTACGAATTCTCTGCATTATATTCACACCACACATTGCCCTCAGACATGACATCTCCACTGCCTCCAGCCTTCTCCTCGCTGCAACATTCATCACCCATGCTTCACACCCATATAAGAGCGTTGGTAAAACTATACTCTCATACATTCCCCTCTTTGCCTCTAAGGACAAAGTTCTTTGTCTCCAGAGACTCCTAAGTGCACCACTCACTCTTTTCCCCTCATCAATTCTATGATTCACCTCATCTTTCATAGACCCATCCGCTGACACGTCCACTCCCAAATATCTGAATACATTCACCTCCTCCATACTCTCTCCCTCCAATCTGATATTCAATCTTTCATCACCTAATCTTTTTGTTATCCTCATAACCTTACTCTTTCCTGTATTCACCTTTAATTTTCTTCTTTTGCACACCCTACCAAATTCATCCACCAATCTCTGCAACTTCTCTTCAGAATCTCCCAAGAGCACAGTGTCATCAGCAAAGAGCAGCTGTGACAACTCCCACTTTGCGTGTGATTCCTTATCTTTTAACTCCACGCCTCTTGCCAAGACCCTCGCATTTACTTCTCTTACAACCCCATCTATAAATATATTAAACAACCACGGTGACATCACACATCCTTGTCTAAGGCCTACTTTTACTGCAAAATAATTTCCCTCTTTCCTACATACTCTAACTTGAGCCTCACTATCCTCGTAAAAACTCTTCACTGCTTTCAGTAACCTACCTCCTACACCATACACTTGCAACATCTGCCACATTGCTCCCCTATCCACCCTGTCATACGCCTTTTCCAAATCCATAAATGCCACAAAGACCTCTTTAGCCTTATCTAAAAACTGTTCACTTATACGTTTCACTGTAAACACCTGGTCCACACACCCCCTACCTTTCCTAAAGCCTCCTTGTTCATCTGCTATCCTATTCTCCGTCTCACTCTTAATTCTTTCAGTAATAACTCTACCATACACTTTACCAGGTATACTCAGCAGACTTATCCCCCTATAATTTTTGCACTCTCTTTTATCCCCTTTGCCTTTACACAAAGGAACTATGCATGCTCTCTGCCAATCCCTAGGTACCTTACCCTCTTCCGTACATTTATTAAATAATTGCACCAACCACTCCAAAACTATATCCCCACCTGCTTTTAACATTTCTATCTTTATCCCATCAATCCCGGCTGCCTTACCCCCTTTCATTTTACCTACTGCCTCACGAATTTCCCCCACACTCACAACTGGCTCTTCCTCACTCCTACAAGATGTTATTCCTCCTTGTCCTATACACGAAATCACAGCTTCCCTATCTTCATCAACATTTAACAATTCCTCAAAATATTCCCTCCATCTTCCCAATACCTCTAACTCTCCATTTAATAACTCTCCTCTCCTATTTTTAACTGACAAATCCATTTGTTCTCTAGGCTTTCTTAACTTGTTAATCTCACTCCAAAACTTTTTCTTATTTTCAACAAAATTTGTTGATAACATCTCACCCACTCTCTCATTTGTTCTCTTTTTACATTGCTTCACCACTCTCTTAACCTCTCTCTTTTTCTCCATATACTCTTCCCTCCTTGCATCACTTCTACTTTGTAAAAACTTCTCATATGCTAACTTTTTCTCCCTTACTACTCTCTTTACATCATCATTCCACCAATCGCTCCTCTTCCCTCCCGCACCCACTTTCCTGTAACCACAAACTTCTGCTGAACACTCTAACACTGCATTTTTAAACCTACCCCATACCTCTTCGACCCCATTGCCTATGCTCTCATTAGCCCATCTATCCTCCAATAGCTGTTTATATCTTACCCTAACTGCCTCCTCTTTTAGTTTATAAACCTTCACCTCTCTCTTCCCTGATGCTTATATTCTCCTTGTATCCCATCTACCTTTTACTCTCAGTGTAGCTACAACTAGAAAGTGATCTGATATATCTGTGGCCCCTCTATAAATATGTACATCCTGAAGTCTACTCAACAGTCTTTTATCTACCAATACATAATCCAACAAACTACTGTCATTTCGCCCTACATCATATCTTGTATACTTATTTATCCTCTTTTTCTTAAAATATGTATTACCTATAACTAAACCCCTTTCTATACAAAGTTCAATCAAAGGGCTCCCATTATCATTTACACCTTGCACCCCAAACTTACCTACCACACCCTCTCTAAAAGTTTCTCCTACTTTAGCATTCAGGTCCCCTACCACAATTACTCTCTCACTTGGTTCAAAGGCTCCTATACATTCACTTAACATCTCCCAAAATCTCTCTCTCTCCTCTACATTCCTCTCTTCTCCAGGTGCATACACGCTTATTATGACCCACTTTTCGCATCCAACCTTTATTTTATATATATATATATATATATATATATATATATATATATATATATATATATATATATATATATATATATATATATATATATATATATATATATATATATATATATATATATATATATATATATATATATATATATATATATATTATATTTTAAACTATTATAAAGTCTCGTTTTGACAACGGATACATTGCCTTTTAAAAGCAATATTCATTACATTTGTTCACAAATGTGTAATGACTCCACCTGGCACTGTATTTGGCACTGATGTCGACCTCTCTCAGTTGTTGCATTGATTACACATTAAGCCCATCTAACAATAACAATTTATTGGGAATTCGCGACATTAAGTTCAATGGCAACTAGTTTTTACCCATGGACTCTTGTATCTCTCTCTCTCTCTCTCTTTTACACAGGGTTTGACAAGGTTAGGTTAAGGATCCCTTGGTTTATTGACAAGCTATTTACAGGTTAAGGATTCCCAACTTTATTGACAAGCTAAGAGCTTGTCAATAAACTCTCTCTCTCTCTCTCTCTCTCTCTCTCTCTCTCTCTCTCTCTCTCTCTCTCTCTCTCTCTCTCTCTCTCTCTCTCTCTCCCTCTCTTATTTTTTTTTTTGTTTTTTTTTTTTTTTTTTTTTTTTACACAGGGTTTGACAAGGTTA